>NW_005871453.1:35286-39076 GCF_000147115.1 Myotis lucifugus | reverse complement strand
CATCAGATTCATCATGCTATTTTAGAATAAAATCTACTGTTTCACAGGAGCAAATCATTGCCATGTATTATCAAGCACGAGAAAGAACCAAAATACACAAAGATCTCTAGTTCTCTGAGTGGTGTGAAATTTTTTGCTTTAAGTTGCCCTTATAGATGATAATTTTAATATCCTTTAAAGTACCGTCTTTCATAATACTGTTGTACTGTTGGCTGGGAAAGCAGAACAAAACATCTAGAATGACATTTCCAAGTTCTTATTAAACTTTTCACTAAGTTATTATATAAACTTTTCTTCTACTGTGCTGGGAAGTAATATCCGATTCTGTCAGCTCCAAGCTGGCGCATACTGGGATGTCTCATACCGCAGCAAGCAGCGCATTTGCATGCAGGAGCACACTACACACGGACAACGTTTCATTTTGTGCAAAGTGTAAAGTGTCTTGAATTCCTTTCCCCCCTCTTGTTTATGTTTAGAATTCCCGAGGGTGCAAGGTCATATACACCAACCCACCCAGAAAACAGGGAAGGAAACATTTAATGACACAATCTAATCTATAGGATCTTTATCACAGGCATGTCAGACTCGAGCACCAGTGAGAGAGAGAAGTTACGGTATCGGTCCACTTTCTGACCTTAATTTTGGACAACTTTTTCTGGGTGGCGGACGAGTCTCCAGATGGGTCCGACCAGCGGTGAAGCTCCTCCTTGGCCGAGTGGAGCCAGTCTGTGAACTCCTGCACGGCGTCCACATACAGGAGGTGGTCCTTCACCATCTCCTCCGCGCTCCGCATTTTCTCCTAGGAAACAAGCAGAGGCGACTCAGGGGCCCTCACGACAGAGGATGTGAAATCAGACACGACAACAGTCTGATATTGGTCTCTTAATGATCTCAGAAGACGTTGTTCTTATTCTTTTTAAATCCTCATCTGAGGAAAATTTTCCATTGATTTTTAGAGAGAGTAGAAGGGATGGAGGTGGGGGGGGGAGAGACAGAGAGAGAGAGAAAGAGAGAGAGAGAGAGACAGAGAGAGAGAGAGAGAGAGAGAGAGCTTGAGAGAGAGAGAGAGAGGCCAATGTGAGAGAGACACATCGATTGGTTGCCTCCCACACGGGGTTAGAGATTGAGCCTACAACCAAGGTATGTGCCCTTGACTGGGAATCAAACCAGTGATCTTTTGGTGCTCTAACCACTGAGAAAAACCGTCCAGGGCTTCATTCTTATTCTTGAATTTTCTCTGTGTTTAATATCTTAAAATGAAAATATCAAATCTCAATTATACTAAAAGACTTCGAGGATAAAACCAATTTTCCTATAATTTTACTTATGTCTAGCTTCACATAAAAATCTATGCTTAATGAATGTTGACTAACATCCCTCACTAATTATCCACTTAATAATTATTATTATAATAACTCTTATTAAATAAATGACTTGTGTTGGCTTTTTGTAAAGAACTTTTAAACACTGATATTTGAAGCTCAGCAATTTTGCAGAAGAAAAAACCAAAAAAAGAAAGAAAATGGGTTGACTAACATTCTAAGTGGAGAAAAATCATAAAATTAAGAATAAAAAATAAACCCAAGATTGCAGAAATGAAAAATGCATGGGCATCCATAGGTGAGAAATTATCTTTATATAATATTGTACAAATAGTTTTTAGAGCAGCAAATTCTCCAATAATGTAACCCATAAGCTATTCTTTACCTGACCCTGAAGTTTTTCCTTCAATATAAAGCACTAACCTTGGCAACGGTCATTATATCATTAAACTGTGTTTTCAGCTCCTCTTGAGCCGTCTCCGTGAAAGACGCATCCTCCGTCTTCTGGTAGAGCTCCCTGGACCTGGCAGTGAGGCGGTGCAGGGCTGCGGCGTGATCCTCCCCCTCCGAGACGATGCACTGGAAGTGGTCCAGAAGGCAAAACTTCTCTTTCAGACCTGGCTGCGGTTTCAAGGGATGCTCCACTTTTTGGTCCACGGATTCCATCCACTGCTCCAACTGGTTTTTCCATTCCAGGTAGTCATTCCATTGGCTAATCACAGCCTCTAAAGTGCTGGGATTAATGTTAGTAGAAAAATAAGTTATCTTGACAGCTCTACTGGAAACCAACTAGGAGAGCATGGCATCCAGGTAAGCCAAGCATGTCAAACTCAAAGGCTAACACAGGCCAAATAAACGAGGCATGTGGCCCGCGGGCTGCGAGTTTGACATGCTTGATGCAAGCTGTCTTACTGAACGCCACTATAAGTGGTGAGGGCGCTGCGTCTAAGGGCAGGGAGAAACACTACTTTTCTGACCTGCAGCACAGTTTCTTCAAACCAAAGTGAATCCATGTCAAAATGTAAGTAAGATGTTGTAGTCATATATGCATCTGGAGATTTGTCTTCCAAATAATAATTGTCTTAATAAATAGGCAAATTTATGAGTTGTGTTGTTAAATATCAGCACTGGGGCATCAATTCAATTTTATTTTATTTTATTTTTAAAATATTTATTTATTTCAGAGAGGAAGGGAGAAGGAGAGAGAGATAGAAACATCAATGATGAGAATCATTGATCGGCTGCCTCCTGCACACCCCCTACTGGGGATCGAGCCTGCAACCCAGGCATGTGCCCTTCGCCAGAATCGAACCTGGGACCCTTCAGTCCCCAGGCTGATGCTCTATCCACTGAGCCAAGCTGGCTAGGGCTCAATTTTATTTTTATTTTATTGATTTCAAAGAGGAAGGGAAAAGGAGAGAGAGATAGAAACATCAATGATAAGAGAGAATCATTGATTGGCTGCCTCCTGCATGCCCCCTACTGGGGATTGAGCCCACAACCCGGGCATGTGCTCCGACCAGGAATTGAACCATGAATTTTTGGTTCATAGGTCAATGCTCAACCACTGAGCCACGCTGGCTGAGCAAATTTTATTTAATATATATCAATTCTTACTTTTCTTGGACTCAGTTTATTTTATTAAAACCAGATGGCAATTATTTATTGATTGGAATTTAAATTTTAGGGTAATCTTCCTGGTTAAATAATATCATTAGATTGATTTTCACATACGGACATAGATGCACAATGTTTTAGTGTTGAATGGATGAAGAAATGAAGGCTAAATACATTTATAATATAAGAAATGTAATCACAAATGTAATAGTCAACCAAATAGCTCCTCAGATAGTCAAGTAAAAGGCTCTCCAGGCTGGCATCCTGAATTTTAAAGTATTCAGCTCTAAAACTATTCTAAACTCATCTTCAGTGACCTCTCCCAATCTCCCTTGCATAAAATCCTATAATCCTGGAGTCATATCTGTAGGAAATGTACTTGCAGCATTTGCTTAAACTGTTTCTTTCTTTTTAAAAAATGGTTTTATTGATTTTAGAGAGAGGAAGGGAAGGGAGAGGGGAGAAACATTGATGTGAAAGAGAAACATGGATTGGCTGCCTCCTGCACACCTCCTACTGGGGATTGAGCCTGCAACCTGGTCATGTGACCTGACTGGGAATAGAACCAGTGACCTTTCGGTGCATGGGATGACGCCCAACCAACTAAGCCACACCAACCAGGGCTCAAATTGTTTATTTTTCATCAGTAGGAACCTCATCATACATGCCAACATTCTTATCCTTTCCAACTGTTTCCAAATCAATCTCACCTCCCCAGAAGCCACCCTGGGCCCTGCCTTCTTCTACAGTCTCACAACATCTTAGCAACACTACATGAGTCAGAGTTTTCTGGAATGTACCCTGCCCTGGCCTCATAGCACGTAGAGGGTAAAAAGTACTTTGTTTTGTTT
>NW_005871453.1:30483-33703 GCF_000147115.1 Myotis lucifugus | reverse complement strand
TCTTCAGTTATCATATCTCTACTCTCATGAAAAATTTATATCCTCCTAAACTTTACGCTTCCCTGTGGCCCTCAATACACATCGAAAGACCGTCGCTCTGAGATCTTTTCAACTCCTACTATTAGAGTCAATTCCCACCTCCTCTCCTCCTACTATCACGCACAAAAATGTTTATGTCCAATTGACTTTGGGGGGGGGGGGGGGGACTGGCAGCGATTAATTAAAAAACATATATTCTTATATGCATAACCCATGGACACAGACAATGATGTGGTGAAGGCGGGGGTGGGGGCTGGATGGAAGGGAGCAAAAGAGGGGAAAATGGGGGACATCTGTAACAGTGTTAACAATAAATAAAAAATGAAAACAAAAACAACAACAATGTCTGGACTCTACCGCAATATAAAACTTATTAAATATTAGCACCCGAGATCTGGGAGTCAAGATTAACTCCAGTTTAAATTCTTGGAAAACTTTGGACTACTTGCCTACGCATTGTAACTTTACTGGGAAACGTAGTTTCAGAGTAAAAAGCAATTATTTCGAAAATGAAAACACGCTTGTTAAAAGCCTAACAGTCCCCTACCTTCAAAGCCTGACTAATGCCTGTCTTTCAAGGTCACCTTCACTGGCTGCAGGCTGGGCGGTGGTCTCCTTTGCGCCTTCCCCACCCCCACTGGCTTCAATCATGGCCCCACATACATGTTGCACGGCCTGTAACATTTGCAGTTGGTCCCTGCCACTGACTTGAACTCCTGCAGGACCCATTTTTATCTTCACATGCCCAGCAACTTGCATAGTGCTTGGAGGAAACTAGGTATTTATTTCATAATGTTTGCTGAATATTTACTAAACAAAATTAAAAATATATATATTTTAGAGCTATTAAAACAAACATATTCCTTTCCTTTACAAAGAGGGAAAATCATCCCCTCCGAGTACTTTTTGCCCAATTTCCCCATTTCGATCACCTAATCTTCATTTAGAGAGAGGCTCACGGCGTGATTGGGACCCGACTTAACCACTTGTGAGTCCAATCCAGCCCTGGGCAAACTACGGCCCTCAGGCGGGATCTGGCCCGTTTGAAATGAGTAAAACTAAAAAAAAAAAAGACCGTACCCTTTTATGTAATGATGTTTACTTTGAATTTATATTAGTTCACACAAACACTCCATCCATGCTTTTGTTCCGGCCCTCCGGTCCAGTTTAAGAACCCATTGTGGCCCTTGAGTCAAAAAGTTTGCCCACCCCTGGTCTAATCGCATCAGTCCTGGGGCACAGGGGTGTACCTGTATCTGTAACAGCCGTTTTTCCAGGGTGTCCTTGCTTCCCACGGTGCTGTCTGCGCAGGCCAGCTTGTCCTGCACGCCCTTCACCCAGGCCCACATGCTCTGCAGGGCCTCCTCCAGGGCCTCGTGCTCCTGCAGGGCCGCCTGGCAGCGGCGCAGCTTCTCCTTGGTCATCCTGACCAGGCCCTGGTAGCTGGTGAGCAGCTGGGAGCACAGGCGCCCTTCCTTCCCGGCGCCGTGGCCTTCCTCGCTGAGCAGCTGCCCGCGCTGCGAGAGCTTGTCCAGAGACTCTCTGAAGACAACAGAAAACAACATCAGCTGGACTCTCCCAGCGCCGGGGAGTCACAGAGGATTGTTGATGTTGGAGCACTCAACAGACAAGAGCTCACAGCTGACACGCCTTTAAACGAAGAGCCTTGCCAGGCTGACCTATGAGGGTGGGGAGGGTGGTTGAGCATCAACCAATGAACCAGGAGGTCACGGTTTGATTCCCCCTCAGTGCACAGGCCCGGGTTGTGGGCTTGATCCCCAGTAGGGGGTATGCAGGAGGCAGCCGATCAATGATTCTCTCTCTTCATTGATGTCTCTCTCTCTCTCCCTTTCTCTTCCTCTCTGAAATCAATAAAAATATATTTTAAAAAATAAAGTAAAATGAAGAGTCTGGAGACTGCCCTGGCCACCTGCTTCTATGGTTTCTCCAAAGGTAGTTAATACACATCCGGGGACCTGACTGCCCATGCAGTACCTAGATCCAAGCCCAGTGTATGCCGAGGAATTCACTTCAGAAAAGGCCTGGCCTGCCCCTCCAGGCCACCCGGCATCTCTCCCCTCCTACCGAATGCTCTAACCCTGAGCAGCTTGCTGAAACGCCCCCAACTCTCTGCTATACATACATGGAGGCTCCTCTGTGAGAACCCTTCTGCTCTCCTCTGCTCCTGGTCTACCTGCCCCTTTCACAGCTCAGGGCAGGCATCGCATCCCTGCGAAGCATCATGATAACTGAGGACACGGTGGGGAGTGTGGAGAGGGTGAGGAGGGTGGAGAGAGTGGAGAGGGTGGAGAGGGTGAGGAGGGCAGGTCTCCTCCTCTGGGCACCTTCTGCAGCCTCCTACACACCCTGTGTGTCTCAATCCACAGGCTTTCCTTCTAGAAGCCAGGGCTATTACAATCATCCCATGTCCCAGCACCAGTGCAATGTTTGGCAGAGATAAAATGAAAAAAAAGGAGAAGAAGAAGAAAAGGCAATGATTCTTTCAAAAGGCCATTTTATGAGTGCTTAAGGGTGTCATTCTTGTATCTCAGGTGCCCTGCTCATCTCAGCTTGGAGTTATGTAAATTAGCTCCAGGGAAAGTGTAACCACCTGTGGCTGGGTAGGCTTCATCCTGTTTGACAGGTTCTGAATTCAGATCAGTACTGTTCTCAGGAGATGCCTGGGAAACCAGGAGGGGGAGAGCAGTTGTCTGAACACAAACTATGGCGAGTAGTGAAAAAAGGCTACATAATTTATCTCCTATGATGCCTCTTTTATTTTACTTAGCAGCTATTATGTAAATAGCATCCTTATGGGTCTCTGTGAGATATATGTGACTTATACAGTATTATATCTACTCTAAAGTACATATTTTTATTCTGGTAATTTGTTTGATCAGACAAGAAGGTAGTGTAAGCAATGATGTGCGTTAAATAATAATTCAAGAGAAATAGATACCACTTGTTATTTCAAGAAGAATTGGTAAATGGATGATAAAAATTCAATGAGTCTCAAGTTTAGGGTACTTTAAAAAAATGGAGGGCATCCCTCCAAAATGTGTGTACTAGAAATATTATGATTAAAAACAACCACAACAGAGGAACAAATGACAAGCAGGTGAGAGGAGTCAGGTGACCCAGCTAAGCACCAGACTGCACCTCAATGTGAGCCTACAGAGTA
>NW_005871453.1:10089-28498 GCF_000147115.1 Myotis lucifugus | reverse complement strand
CCATGGGGGGGAAGGGGGGTTGGGGCGTCGCACCCTGTCACACACAGAGCAGGGCCGATCAGGGAGTTGGTGCGCCGCATCCTGTCAAACACAGAGCCGCAGGGTGATCAGGGGATTGGGGAGCTCCCTCCTATCAGGCACAGAGCAGGGCTGATCAGGGGGTTGGGACGCCTTCCCCTGTCACGAACAGAGCAGGGCGGATAGGGAGGTTGTGGCCCCACCCTCTGTCACACACAGAGCCCCAGGGTGATCAAGGGGTTTGGGCACTACCCCTTGTCACGCTGATCCCAGTGCCTGGAGCCTCGCTGCTCTGCTGATCCCGGTGCCGGGAGGCATATTACCCTTTTACTATATATAATAGAGGCCTGGTGCATGGGTGGGGGCCAGCTGGTTTGTCCTGAAGGGTGTCCTGGATCAGGGTTGGGGTCCCCACTAGGGTGCCTGGCCAGTCTGGGTGAGGGGCTGAGGGCCGTTTTCAGGCTGGCGGGTGACTGAAGCTCCCAACCGCTCCTTTTTTTCTTTTTTTTTTCTTTTTTATTCTGCGCCAGCTTTAGCTCTGAGGCCTCCCTGTTGAAAGCAGGTTTCTGGCCTTTACCTTCTGTATTTGATACAATGTTGCGGTCCGGCTGGCTGAAGCCTGGCTGACTGAAAGCCGGTTTCTGGGGTTTTGTTTAGCTTCTATATTTGCAACATAGTTGCTTAGAGTTGCAGCTGAGAGGCTGGCAAGTGAGGCGGGGAACGTTGGAGTCTGCAGTCACTGGAGCAAGCAAGTCTCCCTGTTCGCTTCAGTGCATGGCTGCCGGCTGCCATCTTGGCTGACAGTTAATTTGCATAAGGATATGCTGATTAGCCAATGGGAAGGGTAGCGGTCGTACGCTAATTACCATGTTTCTCTTTTATTAGTGTAGATTTTTCTGACATTATATTAGACTATGGCAATCTATAGATGATAAAGACCTGATGGTCCCTGGCCTTGAGGAACTCACTGTAGAGGACTGGAGTACACAGAGTCAACAAAGTGTTTATTCCTTGGTAACTGCTAAGAGGTGGGGCCAGAGCATCCCAGGGAAGTTTTAGAATAGTCATCAAACTAGCACACCAGCAGTAGTTGTTAGTATGGGTTCTATTGTGCACTTGTTTGCATGTTTGTTTTTCAAGACTAGAAACACTCAGCATGTCTGACCAAAAAGAGGACTCGGTGGAAACAGGGAATGGGTCTAATCCAGTGGTTCTCAACCTTCCTAATTCCGAGACCCTTTAATATAGTTCCTCATGTTGTGGTGACCCCCCAACCATAAAATTATTTTTATTGCTACTTCATATCTATAATTTTGCTACTGTTATGAATTGTAATGTAAATATCTGATATGCAGGATGTATTTTTATTGTTACAAATAGAACATAATTAAAGCATAGTGATTAATCGCAAAAACAATATGTAATTATATATGTGTTTTCCGATGATCTTAGACAACCCCTGTGAAAGGGTCATTCGACCCCCAAAGGGGTCGCAACCCACAGGTTGAGAACCGCTGGTCTAATCTGAATTAGGCAGTTTTCACTTAGTTGGTCACTGCTGCTAATTTGTCTGATGAAGCAGGCTGGTGCTAGCCTCTACTGCTTTACAGATGATTGTATCTACTCTTTAAGAGGGTAGCTAAAGAATTTTGGGTCAAATTGCACTACCCTTTCCAAAGGTAGAATTTCAATGAAGCAACTGAAAATGCCAGGAGTGAAGCATGGTGCAACATCCTGAGAGTCAGGCCAGAGAACCTGGCCTGGGAAAGGAGCCAGAATCATTTGGTCAGTTAGAAAGCAATGCAGAGGCAAATACTGTAAAGGAGAAGGGGAGCCTCCAAGACAGCCAGACTTAATGACCACCCCTCTTGTTTTACAAAGAATTTTGTGAGAATGAGGTGAATTAGAAATGGGACCAGAGGCTGACATGTATAAAGAATATATGGAAATTGGGATCTATAGCATTATTTTTGTAAATGAAGAATATCTTTTAATCACCTTATATCCGTACAATAATCTCTGAGAAGAAAGTGTTATCATCATCATCATCATCACAATGATAAAGGCTAATATAAAAAATACAGGAAATGAGTGTCCTATCCAATTTGTTGAGCGAAGGGAAGTGTAACAAAGCTGTAGACCAGCCCCTTACCTCCATCCCTATGCTCTCTCCAGGGAGAAAACTGCACAATCATTTGTATTCTAGACATTAAGGGATGAAAACAAGCACAACCACAAACCAACCAACCAACCAACCCACTGCCAACCACACCCAATAACCAACCAACCAGACAAACACGCAGTCCTTGGTGGGGAAAGGACCAATTCCATTTCTGCACCATACCTGGCAGCCAGGAGTTCACCCAGAAACATTTCAATCCTATGAACTTCGTTTTTCTTCTCAGGAATGTGCTGTTTACTCTCTCCTGAGTTTTCTGAGCTTAACCTCTCATTCATTTCCTGGATCCATAAATTCAGTTTTCTGTGCTGGTCCTCAAAGCTAAAGAGAAGAAAAACACCATAGAGAAATTCTTAGGTTATCATTATAATAAATACATTCTAATAGCTGAGGTCACAATGTCTACAACAATCACGTTTTCATGAATTTTCAAGGAGAAGAAAACTCAACAATAAGCTCATTCAAACGATCGCTTATTTCAGTAACAAAATGGCAAATCATGAAAATTTCTCTTGCAATCCGGGCAGAAATGAATCACCCTATCAAACTGAATTGATTACCTGGTAATCATAGGTGGTAATTACCAGCAAGATTACATTCCCCTGCAACATACACTTGACTTTTTGGGTTTTACTAGAGACCCTGAATTGGGGTCCATGGATAAGGGAGGCTGTGGAAGCCCTGTGAGAAAAAGGGGAAGTCCTCTCTGTGTCTTTGTATCCTATGGGATATTGATATGGCACCAGAGCGCAAGGGCTCTATGTTTTGAAAACAGTGTAAATTCTCTGAGAAACCTGGATAAGAGTCAGGCAAATTACTCCACTACCAGAAAGGCATTTTGATTATACTGACATAGTTTTCCCCCTAGTAACAAGGTTCCCCCCGCCCTTTCTTATTCTATATTCACCCATGTTGACCTAGCTTCCTGATTGGACTATTGACTCACATAAATACAGGTGTTTCTGCCATGACTCCAACCCAGCAGAAGTAGACTCAAGAAAAAGACTTGGATAATATAAAACCTGGATGCCAAAGCTCTAATATCTTGAGTTAGTCAAACAGATAAAAAAAAATGTATGAATTCAGTTACTAGTGAGTATAATTCCTTTATTTTCTGTGTAGAAAATCAAACCACATGATGCCATCATAGTTCGAGCAGTCAGTTATTGTCCCAGTATGAATCTGTAATTAAGGTCAAAGCTTTACATTTAAACTCACAATTTCAAAGATTTGCTTATTCTCAATGGCTTTTTTTCCACTAAGTCCCTGAAGGCATTCTGTACAGGATGAAATCTACCTGTATCAAAACAACCTACCTCCCAAGTTCCAGAGCGCAGTCTTGAAGAGCCTGCTTGTCTTTGAGGCATTGTCTCAGAAATGCTTGAAATTCCTCGTTTGCCTTGGTAATCTGCTCCTGAATGCTACTGACCATTTGTTTAGGCAAATGTGCATACAACGTTTGTCCTTCCTGAGTCACGGCATCAAGCTTGCGCTGCCCATCACCGACCGAGTCCAAAATGGTCTGTTTCAGGAAATGAAAGTAATATAAACATTTGCTATCGTTCAGAGACCCTGGTGCCTGGGAGCACTAATTACAACTCTGAGCTGAGCTAGTAGAGCGAGAGCAGAAAAACAAGGGCCAAAGGAAGACAGCCGTTGACAAGGCTGGAGTAAGAATGATGTTTGCAACTGGAGATAATTGAGGCTCATCCCTGAGGACGGGCCAGCCAGGCATTGGAACCACTGAGGACCCACTGGGAACAATGCCAACCTGGGAAGGAGGATGTCTTGTCCTCAGTCTCTCCCCTTTCTCACTGCCCCAACCTAGTGCAGGCTCCACCTCCTCATGGTTAGTGTGATGTCTTCTAACTGGTTAGCTGCCTCTATCCCTCCTCCTCCTCTGATCCGCCCTGCACACCATATCCTGACTTGGGTTCCCTTCTTTGCTTGGTGTGCACCTCTTCTTGGGAAGACCATATGCACGGGCATTGGCTTTGGCAGAGCAAAAGAACCCAGAACTGCTGTGCTAGTCCTGCCTCGTCCCTGAGTTCCAGACTTTTCTCTGTGGAGTTTCACTGCATCTCAGGCCTTAAAGGGGACAATTCCCATCTGCAGTCACCCTGCCTCCTGCGAAACTAGCTTCCTGTATGATGACACTCTTCTAACTCTGACAGCGAATGAGTTATCTACATAATTGTCATCACCCATTAGGCCACAAAATCCGCATGTTTCCATTAATTTTTAAAAAATTATTTTTACAATATTTAATACAATGCTTTGCTCAGATTCGCTACTTAAAAAACAAAGCCAAAACTCAGTATGAATCTAGTCTTGCATCAATTATTTTTTAACTCTGCTTCACAATGGCCTTCTCTTTCCTGACTTCATACATTTTTTCCTAGTGAGTAAAACCTATACAATCTATAATATCTATTGCTTTGATTTGAGTATTTATAAGTCCCAAATTTAGACCACAGGTTGTTAAAAAGCACACATGATGTCAGTGGTGTCTTCTTTTTAAAACTCCTCCATGATAGTAACGTGAAATAGATATCACTGTTTATGCTTTCAGTGCTATAGAAATTAAAATTAGGTTTAGTTTAGAGTGAATTCCAAATAGTTAATAGGCTAAAAGAGAGGGGAAGGGGATCTAGAAATTCTACAGCTCTAACTTGATTTTTCAGCTTACTTTTCATATTGCTTATCTCCTTATCACTCAAGAAATCTAATTCTGATAAGGAAAAATAAACCTTTGAATAAGATTAAAAGATTTGGAAAGAGGTGATTTAGGTCTGACCCAATGGCACTGAGTGTAGTTTGGGGAAGAAGAAAAGGCAATACCAGTGTTCGTACCTGAAGGTCGCGAAGCTTCGCCTCTAGAACTTTGCTGTCACCAGTTCTGTCTGATGATTTTTTTGCTGCTGCTTTTATTCCAGAAAACCATTCTTGGAACTCCTTCATGGACTCTTTGGAAAAGAACATGAATGAGAAATGCATCCAAAACATTGAATGAGCTACCATGAATTAATTCTGGCCTTCAGCCCATTGCATTGTGCCTTACAAAACATTCCAGAAGGAAGATCATAATAATCTAGAATCTGACATATACGACACAGCATGATCTACAGCCATGCCTGTTCACAGTAGAATCAAGAAATTGTCTCAGAGGAAAGACTGTAAAGAGATTCACTTTCCTTCAATGTCCGATTTCCCCTTACGTCTCTTTATTTTGGTAAAGAAATAATTAGTTGCCTGACTCTGGAAGAGTGCAAGGGGAGAAATACTTTAGGGGTGCTAAAGCCATTTTTGTGGCACAAGGAGCAACCTTCTCCTCTTTCCGCCAAGCTGACTTGAGCGCTGTCATTATGTGTCCACGTCAGAGCACAGGCAGCCGTGTGGGAAACTGACTCCGGCACATCCATAGGACGGGCACTTTCCTGAATTACATGCTGCTGCTGCTTCATGCTCTCTCCTAATACCCAGGTTGCCTATCACTCCTTCCTAGCAGTGGCAGTAATTTCCACACGCATGCGCTATATGTGGAAAATCTAGATGCAATTCCGAATCATCAGAACGGCAGACTCCTACCTCCCGGAGGAGAAAGGGAGAATGTTGCTTATGGTGAGGGCACACGCATGACACTTCCACTGCCCAAAGCTCAATGCCCAAGTGAATTTAACTTGATATTCTTCCGGAAAGTTTTGCAAACGTTTGCTGGCAGTTTCTACACAGCATTTGGTTCGGATTCCTTCTTGTAAACAGACTATTCATGCACAGGCCTGTGGGAGCTCACCATGGAAGTGTTTCTCCAGAGAATCCTGGAGGCTGGCCTGTGTCCTGGAGCACAGCTGGCTGGCGGCTTCGTGCTTCTTGGTCAGGCCCGTCATTGCCCCGCCCAGGCGCTCCAGCTCCGCCGAATGGTACTTGCGGCACAAGCTATTGAGGTTTTCTTGGGTGGAGCTGATGCTGCTTTGCTGACTTTGAAGTTCTTTCTGCATTTCCTAGAGAATAAAAGTGTGCCATGGAGGATGGTTATCAGATGCAAGAGAAATATTCCATCTACTCCACGATGGCACTTCCTCTGGAAACGGATGCTATCAAAATCCACTCAGTAATGTATACATTTGTGTGGGATTGTTTTTTGAATATTTGTGATATCTCTGTGTTGATTCTTGGAGAATGTTGCCCAGTTCTCCTTGGGAACAACTGCAAACAGCTGTTGAGAGGTCGCTAGGATTTGAGTGAGAATCTAGCATTTTAAGCAAATTGAATTGATCCTTGTGGATTCCAGCCATGAGCTTGGGTTTAATCAGTTGATTAGAAACTACAAATGCAATCACCCTCCTAAGTTCACATTCTTCAGTGGGCCACAGGGGTCACAGGCCACAAAAAAAGGCACAAGTACTTAATTTAAAAATATACTTCCTTAGTCTCAAGAACAGCAAAACAATAATATGCTGAAAAAGAACATCATTTTTTGTTGAAAACTCAACTCAACTCATAAGCTTGATAGAGAGTTGATCAGAAATGTCATCTATGAAAATAAACATACTGACATAAAAGTGAGATGTTTTCTCAATTAAAAAAATACATCTTTCTCTAGGTAAAAGTAGTCATACTAACCAATAAAAATGATAAGTGAGGAAAAACTATTTGGCATTCAAGTCTGAAAATTCCTGGACAAACACTTCTATAGATGTCACCCCCTTAATAATAATAATAATAATAATAATAATAATAATAATAAATAGCAGCCTGTGAGCAGGCCCTACAGCAATGCATGCTTTCTGTTTTCAGATTACTCATTTTCCTTTCTGTTCTTTACCCATTACTTACTTTGCTGAGTCTTGTGTTAATATGGGTGATTGAGAGCAGAGGTTAAGGCTCGAGTCTAGCCACCACAAAGCAGGAGAACTAATATTCCCACTGAAGTATAACCAGTTAATGAGAGCTGGTTACCTACCTTTACTTTCTTCAGTCCTTCACAAGTCTCAGTTTGGGCGCAGTTCACCAGGGACTCTTCTAGTTTCGCCAGCCAGGTTGTTATGTCGTTAATAAATTTCTCCACTTGTGTGCTCTGAGCCCTGAAATCTTTCAAGGTCCCTTTTGCGTCTTCGGTAATTTCTTTGGCGTGCTCCAGTTTCTGCCTTAGGTCCGCTTCTATAAACTAAACATAAAACATAAAGCAGGATTTCATCAAAATCTGTGAAAACCAGACACTCCTTTACTGGGAATTCCGTGGATGTGTAGCTTAATCATAAAAACCAAACCAAACCACATAAGCGTAACCATGGATGTTCATCCAATTTTTCTAAGATGGAAAATCAGTGTGCACACGTTGCCAAACATTTTAAGTAATGAAGTGATCGGCAAATGGAAAGAGTAAGGCTTACAGTTAACATGAAACTCGAAAGTGGCAGTTTGGCTGAGGTTCCAGGGGATACACACAATCACATCTCAAAAACAGCCGGACTCACACCGGGTTACCAAGCTGGTGACCGAAACCTGCTCCTCATTCTCCCTGGGAAGCACTCACACATTTTGTCCTGATGTGACCACTACTTTGGACAAGCGCCCCCCCACCCCGCCCCCATCATAGGATTTCATCCTAAAGCACTTTCCTTTCTGTCTCCCACTCTAAGTATTCGGGGAGGCTGGTTCTCTGCTCTGGGTGGTTTATTTCAGGAGGGCCTTGATTTCTCTGGACCACAGATAAAAAAGGGACTTAAGATAAACCGCAAACAGTTTCAATTCTACAACAAAAACATCCAGGACCATTTAATAATCAAGACTTTGAACTCAAATCGAACTTAAAGTTAAGGGCCTTTTCTTGCCCCCGCTTAGATCTGCCGCAAACAGGAAGCCCACAGTGGAGAAAGGGGCAAGTGCCGCTTTTTGTCTCTTTTCACTTTATTTCTATTCCCCACCTCACAGGCCTAGGCAAGCAGGAGGAGAGGAGGGAACTGGCATCTACGTTTTCTAAGCCTGGTGACATTCCCATTCTCTCCTCTCACAGGCCTTGATCTGTGGGTTTTTCTGAGACTCCCCTGGCTTCTGTGACCGCCCGGTGAAGGGCCCTAGATGCAAGCAATGCACCTTTCTCTGGCTTTTCACTTTCTCCGTCCGCAGCCTGTGGGCATCTCGTAACTTCTTGCCTCCGGGGCCTTCCATTCCCCCAGAAGGCTTTCTTCGATGACCTGAGCGCTCTCCTTTCTTTTTCTCTTATGATTCACCTCTGGGCCGGAGGTCACACTCTGCCATTCACCCCAGATGACAAAAAGTTGCAGGCCACTCAAAACAATCAAAACATACGCACTTTAATGTGGGGAGCCGGCACGGCCATGGCATACTCAGCCCCAGGGCGCCTTATGTGCCATGCCAGCTCAGCCTGGTTCAGTGACCCTGAGTGGGGGGTGAAAGGATTGAGAAAAGACAGACAAGAGAATGAAAGCTGGGTCTCGGTGGGACGCTGCTCCCTGATGAGGAGACAGCGCCAGCACCCACAAGCCATGTCTTTATTTTATAGAGGCAAAGTAGGGGTGTGATCACGTTGTTTACAGCATTCTCGTGAGTTTCATCCCCACTCAACTACATGCACCTGAACTCTATCACAAGGCACCTGGGGCCACGTGTTCGGACCATGGGTTCAAGCTTACAACCACAGCCATTGGCTATGATTGTGCTGGGAGGGCCCTGCCCTCCAGCTGGGACTTGCACGTGGCAATGAGAGGACCCTGTCCTTTCATTAGTCCGAGGCTTGAACCTGGCCAAAACACTGTAGCTGCGCCTTATACTTTAATATACAAATACTTAGAGCAGGGGTCCTCAAACTACGGCCCACGGGCCACATGCAAATACAAATATTGTATTTGTTCCCGTTTTGTTTTTTTATTTCAAAATAAGATATGTGCAGTGTGCATAGGAATTTGTTCATAGTTTTTTTTTAAACTATAGTCCGGCCCTCCAACGGTCTGAGGGACAGTGAACTGGCGCCCTGTTTAGAAAGTTTGAGGACCCCTGACTTAGAGAATAGAAATACTCTTTGAGATGGAGAGTCTAGCAGGTAGCAGTTATTACAGAACTGACTGAGTGCTTACCTGAAGGTCTGATGGAGTTTCTGGATTTTTCGTTAATTCTTTTAGGTCATTCACTTTAGCATGAAGGTCTTCCAGTTTCAATGCGTTGTTTCTAACTTCAGACTGTCAAGTATAAGACAAAGGGGAAAAGCATGACTAATCCAAACATTCACATGTTATATCTGGCATTTCATAATTTCAAGAGTTAACTGTCAAAATGCCCCAACATTAAGCTAGGGTAAAAAAAAATTCTTTTTCATTTTTTGATCATTGTCATTAGTTAGGAATATGGAAAAATGTCACCATTTACTTGCACTTGGGATGTGAGGGAGTGTGCGGAACTTTCTTTCTTCCCACTCTCTCTTATTGGGGAAGAAAAATGCTCCTGGAAAAAATTAACCACTAACCAAAAGTCTTGAGTCAGTGGGGAATTTTAACAACTAACTGCCATTTATTCATTAGCATTGATATCACTGGTTACCATGGCAACATTAAACTCTTGAGGAAGCACTGCCAAGCCAGTACACATTGGAAGTGCCTAATAACAGCTGGCTATCTGTAACACACAAGAAACCTTTCAAATAAACATTTAAACGATGTGAAAACAGAAGTCAGGTTAATTAGAAGATTGATGTCTAATATCATGCCTTATTGTTTTGTTTGTTTTTTTTGTTGTTTTTTTTTTTGCACCAACACTAACATAAAAAGGAAGAAAGGATAAATAACCAAAGAATTGTTACTGAACAAATTAGACATTTATAAACATCATTAGTCATTGGGGCCCACAAAAGGATAGTTAAATATCGTGCTTTGGTGCTTTGTGGACACTAACAAACCTCCCGGTGCCTTCAATCCAGAAGGTAATTTACTTACCCAGTAAGATGTGATGAACTATCTGCCAGGCCCACTGGCCTTTTCCAGAAACCGGCTGGACAATGAAGGCATCACACCCACACGCCCACCTCATTTCCTGCTCTGCAGCAGCATGACATTCTCAGGCACGGGGCTGAGTCCAGCTCTCTGAGTTTATGAGCTGGTGTGCCACAGTCAGCCACAGAAAAGCCATCTCTGTGAGTGACTGCACTGAACCTATGAACATAGGGCTGATGCCCGCTGGCTCCCTGAACCCCAGAGTAGACTGTATGCAGGTTTAACGACTGGCTCTCCAAGAGAAGGCCCTGATTTGTAGCCTCACCACCATTTAGAGTTACAACATGAGTCACGAACATGGTGCTGGAGGAGCTCCACAGCGGTGCACCATTCTGCAGTATTTCCACCAGAAAGACAGAGCGAATGTCAGCTCAAGATCCCAGGCAGCAGTCATAGGGGAATAATAGCCAGGAAGGTTTAACTTTTGAGTGTTCATTACCTTCATTTTAAAATAGATTTAATTTAATTGTAATTTACTTACATTGAAATTTTTAAAAATATATTTTTATTAATTTCAGAGGAAGGAAGAGGGAGAGATAGAAACATTAATGATGAGAGAGAATCATTGATCGGCTGCCTCTGCACACCCCCTACTGGGGGGCCGAGCCCACAACAAGTCATGTGCCCTGACTGGGAATGGAACTGTGACCTCCTGGTTCATAGGTTGATGCTCAACCACTGAGCCATGCTGGCCGGGCACAGTTAAATTTTTAATAATGGTTGTAATTAACACTGGCTCGCAAGATTTTTGAAAATATAATAATTGACTTTTGCAAGCAGGTACAAGCCTTATTCCAGCACATGCCACATACATTTTGAGCTGTAATGGTCATTTAACATCAAAGATAACTAAAGGGACTGTGGTGCCCTTCCCTGACTGTACCTTTAGTCTGAATACTCTCCTCTACTTCTGTTTGCCCTTAGGAATAGGAATAATCTCTTGAATGTTCTTTGGGTCAAACCCAGCTGAATAATTTAGGTAGGTAATACAGATGATTTTACTATATATTTTGCCAGACTATAGTAATTTATTCACACATCTGTCATACTCCACATCTATACCAGGCACAGTGCTGGGCACCCAAGCATACAATGGTCAACAGTCCCTCCCTCACCAAGAGTACAGTCACTTGTGTGCTTTGTGAAACCAGTTATCTCTTGTCACTCTATTTCCCTTCCCTTGCTTCAGTTTTCACCATAGCCCTATTACTGATTGTCATTGTGCATGTCATATATACTGTAATGGAAATAATGTAAATACCACGAGGGTAAAGACTTGGTGTGTTTCACTATTATATTTCCAGCCTGAAAACTGCCTGACATATTTTAGGTGCTCGTTAAGAATGTGATGAGTGAATGAATAAGTGAATGTGAAAAATGGGGATAAAAGGAGGTTAAAATAAATTAGTGACTGGAACTTTAAAAAGGCCACTTTCTGTGGAAGCCTGTGACACTCCCATCTCCATTTCCTTATGTTTCTGGAAAGGAAGTGGAGGAAACCAGCTCCTAGCGTAAGTGCTCGGTATAGGGTAACTACTCAGTAAACATTTTTTAAAAAATATATTTTATTGATTTTTTACAGAGAGGAAGGGAGAGGGATAGAGAGTTTGAAACATCGATCAGCTGCCTCCTGCACACCCACTCCTGGGGATGTGCCCGCAACTAAGGTACATGCCCTTGACTGGAATCGAACCTGGGACCCTTCAGTCCGTAGGCCGACGCTCTATCCACTGAGCCGGTTAGGACCTCAGTAAACATTTCATTTGAATGGAGAAAAAATAGATACTAAATATTACTGAATGACAATCACTTTCAATTTGGTTTTTCAGTAAGAAGATGCCATATTCCAGATGAATGGAAAAATTGTAGGTTTACTTTCAAATAAATAGCAAAAGATAGTTAAGATTGTTTATTATACTCCTGTGTGTCTCAAAGAGCAGCGTGGCTCAGTGGTTGGTTGAGCATCGACCTGTGAATCAGGAGGTCACGGTTCGATTCTGGTCAGGGCAGGTGTCCGGGTTGTGGGCTCTATCCCTGGTTGGGGCGTGTGGGAGGTGGCTGATCAGTGATTCTCTCTAATCATTGATATTTCTATCTCTCTCTCCCTCTCCCTTCCTCTCTGAAATCAATAAAGATATTTTTTTAAAAAAAAGAATGAACTTTTAAAAAAGGACACCAATATTTTCGTATTCTGGCCAATGCTACATCACCAGCTCCCATGTGAAGGTGTAGCTCACTTACCTCGAACTCCTTCAGGAACTCCTCTGTTCTGAGGCTGTTGTTCAGGTTGCTGATGCTCTCGGCCAGCTGAGGGACAGAACTGTTCGACCAGCCTTCGATCTCGTCCTTATTCGAGAGAATATCAGCCCAGAGGGACAGGCTTACCCTCAGCCGATCCATGTTTTCCTCGATTCTCTCTGACACCTGGAAGAGAAAATCAAAGTCAAATCATTAACAGTCTGAGGCTTTAAAAATTGCTCTTTGCCCCACCGAAGTACTAAAAATGTCAATCCTTCCTTAATCAGAAAATTGTAATCTGATCAGAAAGCCAAGTTTTACAAAAATTATTGTAAACTGACTAGTGCACTGAACTTAATCTATGTAAATGCTATTATATAAATTGTTTCTGTCACTGGGAGAGTTGGTTGAATTTCTAAAACATTTGACTTTTATTTGTAAATTGGAAAAGTAATCACAACAGGTCTACTGTAATATAACTCACTCTAAGGTTGAATTCTATAAGATAGGGGTCCATATAGGGCAGTATTATATTTATTTTTTAAAGTAATACAATAAGCCCTTTTATTTGTAATGATGATACATAAAAATGGGCATAATTAGGCTTGAACATATTTATAGAATAATATATAGAAGATTAACCAATTTTGCATGCTTATAGTATTATTGCTTAATATTCTTCCCATAATAAGAATATCATTTTAAAAGTGGAAGACTATAAGGTCTTCTGAAGTCCCCAGATTATTTGATTATAGTATGTAAATATTGATGTCTAACTTAAGTGCCTTAGCTTAAGTAAGGGAACCCACTATAGGTTTAAATTCTGAGCCTAGATATTGATAATAGAGGTCAACAGAATCACTGGATTTTTGGAGCTGGAAAACAGTGTAAAATATGCATGAACTGAGAGATAGAGTTCCAGAGGGATCAAGTAACCTGTCCTATGGTCACATAGCCAGTAAATGACAGAGCAGGAACTACAACCCAAGGATATAAACTACAAGGCCAATGTTTTCCAATGCTACAGCGTCTTCTTACTTTAAATGATTATACATTTTGGTTAATAGTCTGTAGGCTGTTTATACATTATTCTTTTATTTTTATTCATAATTCCAGAGTTTTGAGAAGGCAGATTATAAATTTGTTATGTTTGAAGCTGTCAAGTAAAATTCTAGAAAATTTGCCAATAACTTTTAACAAAATAAAGCAAATAGATTTTTTACTATTTCTAAAATTTATGTGAACACTACTTTCCTTTAGAATATTATATTTGCATTTAGCATTAAAAGTTAAAAATGGAATTTACATCTCTCAATAATCCTTTGCCCCAAAATGAGATTCAGAAATGTGAATATTTAAACTATTCATGGAACTCAAGGTGATGAGCTTACATCCAGCCATCTGTCCATAGTGCTCTCCATGTCTGTTTTCACCAAGATGAAATCACTACTGTGAATTTTTTTCAGCTCAGATAACAACTGCTTTCCTTTACTGGTAAAGTCATCCAATTCTTTGTGCTCCTTACACATTTCGTTCCTGGCAGTTTCATGCTGTGAACATAAATGTTTCCTTAATTAATAAAATCATCAATGCTAAGAGTTTAAAACCATTTGTCTCCAAGAAATTTAATTATTGGATGACCTGATGCAGAAACCAGGGATATTAATAAACTGTACAAATATATACTAATTTTCTTGAATTGCTAGAATCCTAGGATATCAGAACTCTTAAAAAAAAGTTGAGCTTATTAGCATGAATTATCTACATCTAACTGTACTGACAAGATTTGTATAGCGAATACATTGTGAGTAAAAAAAAAACAGGTTTAATAAAGTGGTCTACTAAAATAAATACATTTTGAATTACTACCTTGGATAAGGCCCATTTAAGATCCTCCTCATCCTTTATAGTAGTTCTGGTTGCAATCACACTGCTGGCATGTTCTAGAACTTTAGATACAGCTGACTTCAAGTTCTGATAATCTCTCATTAAGTCAATAAGCCCACAGCATTGGCCCTGGCTGCAATGATCAAAGAAAAGACATCATTTATTGTCAGGTATCAGGAAAGGGGAGAGTTCTCTATGGTTGGACCTGATGTATACACACATATTAATAGATGAAAGAGAAAGCCCTGTCTATACCTGCCAAGGTCAAAAGAGTGCTGGTAGATCTTACTTAACTCTAATGTCCCAAATATCCTCATGAATGAAGAATGCACACAGCCATTCAAATAAAATCTGTGACTTCACTAATAAGCAAAGATGCAATATATGTTCTGGATTACTCAAACTTATGTAGATATATTATTTTTTTAATGCATATAGATACCCATTGTTTCAGGACTATTCACTGAAAAGACTATTATTCTTTCTTCATCAAATTGCCTTTTTAAAAAATCAATTGAGCATATCTGAATATATTTAAAAGAGTGAATTTTACTTTATGTCAGTCATACCTCTGTTACAAACAACTATAACAAAACAGAATAAAAAGGAAATCAGGAGGTTAAGACTCTCATGGTCGCACTTAGTAACTTGACAACTGCATTTCAGCATTGAATTTCTCATGTAATTATTATCTCAGAGCAGCCTCCTTAGTCAAGTTCTGTAGGACTAAATTCTTATCATTACCGAAAGACACAGAATACTACAGATGGCAAAAGATATTCAATCTTGATCACACCCATGCAAATCACCAGGCATGGCCCAATGTCACAAAATAGGGAGAAGTTAAAAACCAAAAACTGAGAAGTTTCTGACTTACTTTTCATGAATTAGCTTTTTGGTATCATCCCAGGTGACCTCTAAGCGATTTATCTCTGTATCAACTTTAGGTGCAAAGGCTACATCTTTCTGAGCAATTTGCTTAGCTTTGTCTTTCAACCAACATAGCTCATGCTCATGAGAATTCAGTTCATCTTCTAACTGATTGAAGACTCTCAACCTGTGAATTAAAGTGTGGTTTTACTAAAGGTAGCAAACCAATATTTCCTCTCCATAAAGCACACATACTGAGAGCTAGAAAACTAGTAACAGAGCAATCAAATGGATGGCTGTCAACTGATAGAGATGCCTTTACAGTTAACTTTGCATACTTTAGAGTGTACTGCAGAAAACATTTAAAGTCAGTTTCATTATTCACCTTCAAACTTCTATTAAGTTTGTATTCTCTTCCTATTATCCTTTGATGGTATAAGACTTTTAAAACTAGGGCTGACCTTCTAGGCAAAGGAGGTGAGTTCTGATTGCAAGGTATTGATATAAAATTATTTTGTGCCATGAGGTCTAACTCATGTAAAATAATATTTTAGAATCATAGTTGTTTCATAAAATAAAAATAGTTTTACCAAGCTGTACTCTACATATCTACATATATAAAAGCCTAAGCAACTGCTTGACCATTTGACTGGTAGCTATGACATGCACTGACCAAGAGGGGGCAGATGCTCAATGCACAGGCATGGAAACATGGAACAGACTGATGAATCTCAGAGGGAAGGTGGGAGGAGGGAGGGCAGAAAGAAATTAACCAAAGATCTTATATGCATACTAGAGGCCCAGTGCACAGATTTATGCACCGGTGGGCTCCCTAGGCCTGGCCTGCACCTTCTCGAAATCTGGGACCCCTCGGGGGATGTTGGAGAGCCGGTTTCGGCCTTATCCCCACAAGCCCAATCCAGACAGGAGGGAGCCTGATTCCGGGGTGTGTCACCCAAGAACCATCCTCTTGCAATCAGAGACCCCTCAGGGGATGTTGGAGAGCCAATTTCAGTCCTATCACTGCAGGTTTGATCCCCACAGGCAAAGCTTATCCTTCCCAAGTCTTATTCCCTTTTGTAAGTTTATTGTTTTATATATATATACTAGAGGTCAGGTGCACAAAATTCATACACTGGGGGGTCCATCAGCCCGGCCTGTGCCCTCTTGCAGTCTGGGACCCCTCGGGGGATGTCTGCCTGCCGGCTTAGGCCCCCTCCCCATGGGGAGCGGGCCTAAGATGGCAGTCAAACATCCCTCTCGCAGTCCAGGACCCTTCACTCCTTACCACCTGCCTGCTCGCTGCTCCTTAGCACTGCCGCGGAGGCAGAAGAGGCTCCTACCACCACTGCTGCACTCGCCAGCCATGAGCCTGGCTTCTGGCTGAGCAGTGCTCCCCCTGTGGGAGCACACTGACCACCAGGGGGGCAGCTCCTACATTGAGCGTCTGCCCCCTGGTTGTCAGTGTGCATCATAGTGACCAGTCATTCTGGTTGTTCCACTGTAATGGTCACTTAGGCTTTTATTATATAGATTGTTATATATATATATATATATATATATATATATATATATATATATATATCCTAAATTACATGCTTTATTGAAGATTACCATGAGAAAATGTTCACTTTTTTGGTCTCTAATATATTGATAATTGAGTATTTGTGAAGAGTGGCCATGTAGAGGCAGCTATTGACTCTTTCATTCTTGCCTTTATATAGGCATTGTCTCATTTAATTCCCAAAACAAAGAGGCTAGGAGCAAACATTATCATTAACTCCATTTACAAGAAGGGAAGTGATTTGACCAAGGTCACACGGTGTAGCATATGTAGGGCTGAAATTTAATAAATCAATCAACTGCACCACTTCGGATCCTCTGT
Organism: Myotis lucifugus; assembly: GCF_000147115.1. NCBI lineage: Eukaryota > Metazoa > Chordata > Mammalia > Chiroptera > Vespertilionidae > Myotis > Myotis lucifugus. The sequence goes on along the minus strand of NW_005871453.1, from coordinate 11,415 downwards.
GTGACACTGGTGAGTTCAGTGTTGTGGGTATTAATATGTCTCTTGGGCCTTCTTCTCCAGCACATTTAGGACCTCCTGTTGCTGCCCTAAGCAGGCCTGAGAGGCCAGGCCGCCTGGTGGCACCAATCCTACTGCTATTTCCTGGGTGGGTCATTGGCTCTTTCCCTGATCATCCTGTCTTTGCTCTGGACGCTATTTTGTCCTTCCCAAGTCTTATTCCCTTTTGTAAGTTTATTGTTAAACCAGTCAGATAGTTTATTGCCCACAAGGCGTATAACTTCAGGAGCCATGAATCAATTGTTAATCAACGTTTGATTCTGATTAAAAGGAAACAAATTGGCAGGGTCAACATAATTCTTATCAATTAGGGATGCCTTGATATGAATGCCTTTCAACAACTGTCTGTTTGCCCCCTGAAAAATAAATGGAAAAGAAAGTGACCCTAAGAACATGAGTGGGAGACAGTTCTATCAAGAGGGCAAAATAGGATTGAAAAGAAGGCTACAGTATTAGCAATTTACACCTGGCAATCCCCCATCTTTGCTTTAACCCACTTCTATTCCTTCTTCACACCTCTAAGCAAACAGGTAATAGTAATAGGGAGAGCCTGGCCAGCATGGCTCAGTGGTTGAGCATTGAGCTATGAATCAGGAAGTCATGGTTTGATTCCCTGTCAGGGCACCTGCCCGGTTGTGGGCTAGATCCCTAGTGTGGGGCATGCAGGAGGCAGCCAATCAATGATTCTCTCTCATCATTTCTCTCTCTCTCTCTCTCCCTCCCTTTCTCTCTGAAATCAATAAAAATATATTTTTTAAAAAATAGTGGTTGGGAAAACCATTCTGCCAAGCTGATTGGCTTCACTTTAAGTGAATAAATACAAATCTTAAATGGCAGCTTATCATCTTACTAAGCTCCACAGGTATAATCTCATTTCCTCCTATGAGAAGACTATTTCACACCATTTTCTGCCCACATCTCCTGTCACTCAATCTCAATGAACGAGTTTGCTCCAGTCTTTTCTGAGGACTAGCAGCCACCAGGGAGGAATGCCTTCAGATTTACCACCAGAACTACAAGTCTACTTGCATCCCTCCCTTCCTCCTCTGCTTTCCTTCTTGTTACAGAGCATGAGTGTCTTCTCCTATCAGTTAAAATACACAGATTGATCTACATACTCTGTTGTAAATAAGATCTCAGAGTGGCTTACACAAGTCCCTTAGGAAAATCCTCCCCAAATAAATTTTAAGACCTTAAGTGTCAAATTAGTCATTAATTTTATCCTAAAAATATAAAAAGAGACGTTGCTAAGTCTGGTACTATCAAAGT
>NW_005871453.1:0-9989 GCF_000147115.1 Myotis lucifugus | reverse complement strand
TGAGGCCACGGCCTCGGCAGTCTCCTCCCACCTCTGTTGGAGCGCTTGGCGGGTGGGTTCTTTCAGACGCTCTTTGTCAGCCCTCTCTTCGATGTCCTCGATGCTTTTCAGCAACTCCTCTCTCTGGTCTTGGAATGCTTTCTTCAATGATGCCAGGGCGTCTGCCTCACTCTGCTTGGTTCCCAGAAGGTTCTGGATCCTCTCTAACTCCAAGCAGAGGTGATCAGCTGAGGTTCTGCAGGAAGTCCTTTGCCCAGAGCTTCCACATTTAAGATGGTATTGGGCTTTGGTGAGAATGCCGTCCAGACCGATGGCAGTAGATTCTAACGTCTTCACGTCTTGAATAGCATCATGTAGGTCCTTTTCTAATAAGTCAGTCTGCTTCTTATTCATACTGTTGGTTGCTTCCACCGTCTGCCTCAGCCGGTGGAGCGCCTCTGACAGAGAGGTGTGGCTCTGCAGGAACCCAGCCAACTGGGCCAGGGCCAGCTGCCGCCTCTCCACCACCTGGCCGGCCTCCTCGAACAGCTGGAAGCAGTCCTCTGCTTTGCCCTGCAGGACGTGAAGGTCCTCGGCTCGACCCAGAGCGCCCAGCTTCGCGAGGTGCCCCTGCAGACTTTGCAGTTCCCCCCTTTTGCTTTCGACTTCTGCTGCGTGGTCCTGGAAGGGAAGAGAGAGTCACTGGTTCCTCAGAGACACTGTGGTTTTTGACACAGACATGTTACAGAATTGGTGATGTCAAGATACACAGTGCAATATACAATCTTGTAGCACAGTAACCCACACCGGAAACCTATAGGTTCATGTTGACCAATGTCACCCAATCAAGTTAGTAAATAAAAATTTAAAAAGTTACATTTTAAATGCAATGCATGGTATAGTATTTAAAGGTCACCCACAATGAAACTTTTAGAAAGATTCTTAAGATTTCTCTTGTTTTGCTCATCGATGTATTTCATATAAAACACAACTCTGATTTGGAACTAATGTATTCCATGAAAAAGAATTCCTTTGTGGATAGAAATAGTTAACCTATATGCTTCTATTAACCAATGTCACCCCAATAAATTATCAAAAAGTATATATCCACATATATAAATTTGAAAGATTTTAAAAGATATATGTATATACAGTTAAAAGGTATAGTTACAGTGTATACAATTAAAAGAAATTGAAAATTTGTAAGGTTTTAAAAGATATGTTATATATACATATATATATATACACACACCTTCATATACATATACATACAATCCAGCTAATTCTAACATAGTGAAGGAGTGTGGGAATAGGCAGACATGAGCCTCTTTTCAGAGGTGTGAATAAAGCAGATGAAATTGCACAAGTTTTAGCTGCCTTCTCTCTAAGGAAATGTAGATGAACTGGCTAAGGCTGTTGTATAGAAAACTTGACCAGCTCACAATATATCATGGTTAAAACCCATCAGAGGAATACTAACACTCTCAGCATGGTTTCCACAAAAGAGAAATGATCACCTGTCTTAATCGTGATCAGAATGGCCCTAATAGTTCCCTCAGCCCAACTACTAAACTTTAGAGGCTTCTTCGAGCATTTACTTTAGAAAACTTACAAATTCATTCTCTGTCCCTTTGAGAGGTAAATCTTCTTAAAACCTCCTGGACAGTTTTACTACTGAAGACTAACTTTCTCAAACACCTGGGAGTCATCCCCCTGAAATGTACTCATCCCGGAACATGGCGCCCTAGCTCCTGTCTTTAGAGGGTGGGAGCCTAACTCTGGTGAGCATCTTGCTCCAAATTGTAAAACCATCTGCGGTCATGAAGAAAGGAGAACATATTTTCCCATTGGGTAAACCCAATTGGCAAGCCCAGCATAGAATGAACACTCAATAGACTTTAAATGTATTATCAGTAAATATTGTTATAAGCTTATCATGTAGCTTACCCCAACTCTTCCAATACTTGATGACCAATATCTGATTTTTAATTTAAAAAAAATATCAGGATACATATTATGCATAATTTAGAAATAAGAAAACTAAATTTTAAATAACTTTCAAGCTGAATAGTAATTCAGAAAAACCATATTGTGAAAGCATTGGGATTCAGTATTAGTTTTTAGCATTGGACCAAAACAAACTGGGAAGCTTACAAATGAACATTCTCATCACTTTATCCTAAAATCATTCGCTCCATTGTGAAAACAAGGTGTTTTATCTGAAGTGGTTTTATCTGCTTAAGGTATCTGCATCACACATTGTGAGAACATATATGGAGAAATACAATGCTAAATCGCTGGCAAGTGTTTTTATAAATTCGCTTCCCTTTAGAATGGAAGAGCTCTCTGGGATGAACAAATGTTTCTTCCCTCTTAAAGGAATGCACTTTACCTTGTGCCGGGTTGCAGCTGCCTGATGGTCCATTAAGCTGATCTCAGACGTGGCTTGTAATTCACCGAGAAACTGCTTAATCCAGACGGAGAAGGAAAGCAGCAATTCATCAAACTGCTGGTGCTCAGCGACCACAGACTGCAGGAAGTGAAGCCTAGGCAGAGGGCGGTGCGGAAGGTGAAGTGTCTTAGGGGTGCGTATATCTTGGCCAATACATGTTTTCGAGTTTTTCAGGTTTATACCCAGGAGAGGGATTGCTGGGTCGTACAGTAACTCTATTCTCTTATTAATCAATGTCACCCCAATAAAGTTAAAATCAATCAAGCAATCAATAAATCAATAAATAATAAAAGTTTAATGTCCCGCAGTGGAACGGAAGAGTTGGTATGTTTTTGGAATCAGCTTAATCACTGGCAAAACTAATGTGGTCCAACAGGGACAAACCAGAACTCTTAATGCTTTCTACTTCTCCAACCCTGTTTCTCTTACAATTTGCTGCGTCTCAGTTACTGTCGGTGCTGCCCACCCAGATGGTCCTCCATTTCTTCACCACTACACCTGCTCCGTGCATGTCTGGGCACCCATCATAGCATGCTGGGCTCTCCTCTCCACCTTCACGCCCTGGTCTGCATCGCCTCATCTCTGGCCTGGCTTCCAACAGCCTCCTAAGCTGGCCTCCTTCCTGCCACCACCGTGGCCTCACTATAATCCACTCTCTAGAGAGCAGCCAGGAACGATTTCCCTGTCATCAGAACACCCTCTGCCAAGCCTGAACCCGGTCACTTTCCTGGGTACACAGGAAGGCGAAACGCCACGGCTCCTTACTGTGGTCTACGAGGGGTCCCTCATCATCGACTTCTCTGACCTCATCTGATCCAGGGCCGCCCACACTGCCACTGCCCTCCGCTTCCCCAACATCCCAGCTCATTGCTGCCTTAGGGCCCTTGCCCTTTCTGCGCCCTCTGCCCCTGTGATCTGTCCCCGAAGCTCCATGAGTCTGCCTCCTGCACAGCGTTCAGATCTGCATCAGACGTCATGTACCTGGGGGGCTGTGCCGGACCTACAGTCCCCGCCATGTTACCCTGTGTTGTTGTCTTCACATTATTTACCAACTGAAACAGCGTCATTCACTCATTTGTTTAATTACTCTGCCTGCCTTGCTTACTACTATATCCCCAGGACCTAGAAAGGGGTGTGGGATATGGTCAGGGATCAACCATTGCTTGTGTAATAAATGAACCAGGTTGACTAATAACAGGTGAGTGGATGCCTTTGTTTAGACATATCATGAGAAAGAAAATTTTAATTACCATTTTCTCCTGTACACAAACAGCTTAAGCAATAAGTAATACAAACATGAGCAAACCTACTCTCTTTACTATAGTTCAACTAGTTTGGTCATTTGCCCTGATTATGAGACTAAAATTTTGAATTGAGGTTCATCAGAAATGCCAATATTTGAGTGCTTTGATTTTTAAAATGGCAAGTACAGTGGTTTTCTACCCTCCTATAATTATCCTGTGAATAGTTGGGTTAAATAAAAATAAACAAAACTATGCTTTCTTAGTTTATAGGCTCACCATTTTAAAAAATGCACACTATTAGAATGTTTTATAAAACCCCAACCTTTTGCTAAGTATCTGTGGCAAAACTCTCCATCTCTCATCCAACTGCTCCAAATGTAGTTTCATCATTTTCACATCATCTTTGGAGGCCACTGAGAACAGTGATTCCTTCAGTTGCACAAGGTTGCTGTAATTGGAGGCCTGGGAAACAACTTCACTTTGCAGTGCCTGCCGAACACAGAACATGTTATAGATCTCTTTCCAACATGATTGACAAGGAAGGGCCACATGACACATAATGACCTTTGGAGGTTGTTATCCAAGCAAAATGGAGGCTATGGGGACTAAACTATAGAAAGTTTTATTCCTTAATTGAGAAAGGAACCCATTTCGTCTCTAAACCAACATTTAAAAGGCTACTGAAACTTGAATTCGTTTTACAGGGTCTGAGTTACATTGTCAGGCACATTTAGATGCTGTAGAATTTCTTTCAGGATGAAGAAACTGAGCAGGCAAAGAGAATCAAAGGAGAACTATTGCTAAAGAGAAAATGCATGCCTAACGATAAGAGAGATGCAATTCTAGGTAACAGGGATGTGGGCTCCCTCTGTTTAGAGACAATATTGGGCCAAATTGGGGAGCTTAAGTGCTCTTCATTTTATTTTCATGCAGCCGAACCACTTGTTTTTTATATTTCATCAGACAATAAATCTCTTAGGTCTGTGAGGGATGCATAAAGTTGTGGTTCCCACCTAATAAGAGGTAAACACGCATATAGATAGCTAACAACATAGCATGGAGTTAACGGGGATGATAGATATAGCTGGCACATGGTAGGTGCTTGTCAAAATGCTTTACCCTCCTCTCTATAGTAACATCATCAAATCGGCAATCGCCAAGTTCACCAACACTTTGTCTTTCAGGTGTGGGTGGTTCCTTGTGGGATCACAAAACCAAAGCAAGAAGTTAAGTTGGCTGGAGGGCTTGCGTTTGCTCCTGTTTTACAATGCAGCCACCACAAAGAGCGTGTGTTTCCCCCACACTTCCTGGAGCTTGCCTGTGTCAATTGAAGTTCGCTCTCCACTTTGACCCTGTCTGCAGTGACGTCCACTTCCGGGGAGCCGGCTATGGCTTCGCAGCGCTCCAGCCAGGTCAGAAAGGTCGACAGCTCTTTCTCCAGCCTAAAGAGAGCAGAGTCAGGAAGCAAATGCATCCAAAATTATCGTATTAGAAAGCGAGGCCTTTCTGCAGTTGGAGGGTCCAACACTAAGCAATACAAACAATACAATGCTGGTTATCTTATTCCTAGACGTGAAGGTAAGAATACCACTTCTCTCATGTTCACATATGTCCTCATACATATGTCCATATGTGTATAATATGGAAAGATACATGTACCTGGTACATCCTGTCCACTCCCATGTTAAAAACATGACTTGACATGTTTTACATCTGGGATGATTATTGCCCATCACTTAGAGAGCAGTTGGCCCGGAATTTCCTATTTAAGTATGTCTATGGCCCAAACAGTGTGGCTCAGTGGTTGAGCGTCGTCTCATGCACCAAGAGGTTGCTGCTATGATTCCCCTTCAGAGCATATGCCTGAGTTGCAGGCTTGATCCCCAGTAAGGGGAATGCAAGAGGCAGCTGATTGATGATTCTTCTCATCATTGATGTTTCTATCTCTCTCTCCCTCTCCCTCTCCTCCCGCTCTAATATGAATATAAACATATTTTTTTATAAAGAGTGGCTATTGAAACCCAGGTGGCAACCGGAGAAGGCAGGCTGCTCACCGCTGCCAGTGGGCCAGCAGGTTCTCCAGCGCCGTCTGTCTCTCCTTCGCCCGACTCAGCAGCCCCTGGTATCTCTGCTGCAGGGACGCGGCCTCCTGGACGGAGCAGCCTCTGCTCACGACCTTCTGGGCACCAGCAGAGAGAGCGGCCAAGGCACTGCTCAGGGACTCCAGGGCCTGGCAGAGATCCTGGGGAGGGGACAGGAGGAGGGCAATGAAAACAGACAGAAATGAGGCCACCATTTTCCTCTGAGACCCATTCCCACCAAAACTGTCCCCTCAGTCATAACACACAACAATGGCACTGAAAATTGTCTGACCATGATTTCCAGTGACACAGAGAGTGAGGAGAGAGTTATTTCATGAATGCAGGAATGAAAATGAAAACAAAGAGACTACTGCCCCAATAAAACTATGCTGCTGTATCTCAGAATAATGTCTACTTTTCCTTAACAAGTTAGATAATTTGTGAAAATTATTATTCATTTTATGTGAAATTTATTTAAAAACTCTATTCTAAATTTTCAAGAGCTATATGTAACATGCAGTAATTTCTATAAAAATATATTGGAAGAGTACAGCTGACATAGCTGTTATCTTTTATGCATATAGTTATCTATAATAAAAGTGTAATATGCTAATTAGACCAGACAACCAAATGACCTTCTGGACATCATTCCGGACATCCTTCTGGATGAATCCATGGCAGAGGAGGTTAGGGATGATCAGGCAGGCAGGCGAGCAGTTAGGGGCAATCAGGCAAGCAGACAAGCAATTAGGGGTCAACAGGCAGGCAGGCAGAGTGGTTAGGGGTGATCAGGCAGGCAGGCAGGCAGGCAGAGGCGGTTAGGGGCAATCAGGCAGGCATGCAGAGTGGTTAGGGGTAATCAGACAGGCAGGCAGAGGCAGTTAGAGGTGATTAGGCAGGCAGGCAGGCAGGCCAGCGGTTAGGATCAAGTGGTCCCGGATTGCGCAGGGATTGAGCCTAAACTGGCAGTCGGACATCCCCTGATGGTCCCGGATTGTGAGAGGGTGTAGGCCAGGCTGAGAGACACCCCCACCCCCATGCACGAATTTCGTGCAGTAGGCCTAGTTATGATAATAACCATAAGTAGCCTCGGAATGTGGCAGGTACTGTGCTATGTACATTACATACACCAACTCATTTACTCTCCATCAGACCCTTAAGAGTTATGTTCTTTCACTAGTCCCATTTTACAAATCAGAAAATCAAGACAGGGAAAAATAACTGGCTTCAGAAATCTAAATATTAAGAAAAATAGAATATTATCTTCTCTGGTAATAGACTTAGTTGTCTATTAAAATAATTCCATGAAATTCAATTAACTTAATTTTCCTCATTTTGGGGGTACTTTTTAAAAAATGACATCAGTAACACAAAAACACATTCTTATTTTAACAATTCCAATGATGTCAGTTCCTCTCCTCTTTCCAGATGTGCCTTTGCCAGTTGTCTGCTTTCTGTCCCTAAAGCCCTTTCCTGCATGTCTGTATGTGTGTGTACACATGCACATGTAACAGGGATAACATTTTTGTTTATTAATTAACAGATGTTTTGTTTTCCTTTTTCTTTCTGCCTGATGCTCCTCCTTTGCTCCTTCCCCTGAATTCTGACAGAAGTATCTGCTATTCCTTCACAAAACATCTCACAACGGTCACCAGTTCAGGGACCAGACCAAACAAGCTAGTCACTGCGAAAAGGTGAGTGGGGACATAGCCTTTGCACATTTGAGTCTAGCGGGTTAAAATCTGAAATCTGCTCTGCACATGTATATTTTTCTGCACACTTAATTTTTATAATGCTGGTAAGAGGTAGCGGGATTTATTAAAGCTATGATATGAAAAAGTTACGTGTTCTAATTAAGAGAGAGGAAGACTTTTTTTCTGGAACAAAGTAGGTATTTTTTAAAATTTAATTTTTTCCACCATCTCTTATCCCCTCCCTGTCCTCCACCACCTGCACCCATCCTCCTCCACCCCACAATCACCACACTGTTGCCCATGTCCATGGAGAGAGAGAAATATATTTTAAATGGATACTGCTTTAAAATACATTTTAATGAAAACTCACTTGCATGCTTATATTTCTTGTGTCATATGAAGTAAATATGCTGGATCTATATCATTCCTCATATAACATAAACATTTAAAAAATTTTAACTCTCATAAAAATGTTTACTATGTTTCCTTTTCAAGCAGGATTTATCAAGTTTCCGAGTTGATAAATAAGCAGAAATGTTGAAGCATACTCTTACCATATGTTCTTGGAGAGCTTTGTATGTTTCTGTAGCTGAAGAACATGTTTTAATTGGATCAGCAAGTTTATCTTCAAATTCAGACACAGACTGCTGGGCCTAAAACATTGATGAAATATCAAAATAATGGTGGGAAAAACATACATCAAGACGAGAAAGGTTATTGGGGAAGCAGCATGCCTATCATTTTTGGATAACTTTCAATGTGTTGATAAAATACGTTTAAAAAAATCTAAAATGAATGTGTCCTATTATTTCAAAGAAATATAAATAAGTCTTAATGCCTATCTGAACACAATGTATAATGACATTTTTTATTCCCTCAAAAATGTGCCATAAAAATAGTTATAAACTTAAGCATCATGGACAACTTGGTAAATAATTGGCAAATTGTGTTCTTTCCTTATTCCACTATTTCTGGACTTTTTACTGCATTGCCCTATAAATGCAGTATGAAACAGGTCACTGTAGCATGCATGGGCCAATTCTTACCTTTCTAAGATTCTCTTCAAACTTTTGCTGCTGAGAGACCTGTCCCAGGATTGTTCCTTCCAGACCCTGTGCGTGCTCTCGAAGTTCTTCCCAGTATCTTCTTAGTTGTGTCAACTTGGCCTTGATGCGGGCTGATTCTCCAGTGGTAATAAACTGGGCAAAAGACTGCGCTTCTTCTTCCAGCCCTGTGATGCTGCCGATCTTACTTTCTATTTCCTGAATCGTGACCTAGTATTCAAAACGAGAAAAATGACAACGCAGGCTGAGCAAGCTTGCCTTCCTAAAATGATACAAATATTGCAGAGAGAAAACGGACATTTCAATGTATTGGGGTGGTCAGAGAGCAGCTATGAACAAACCCCATGTGTTTGCTGACCTCATTTTTGGAGGATAGATATACAGATTATGTCTGAAATATACATGGGTGGTTGTGCTGGCTGGATGGAGAATGAAGAGAAATAGCTACTCCTGCCTGCAGTGATGTAAGCAGGGAGATGTCCCTGGAACTCTGAAGGTAGCTGGAATTCCCTGCTTACCCTATAAATCAAGGATTTTAACCAACTGATCAGAGAAGGAGTGTGCTCCAATCACTCACAGGAATGCTAATATTGACATTCGCTTAAATTTCCTAAAATGTAGTTGAGTATTTCAAATTTGACCAAACTACAAGCTTATCTGATTCCACTCTGACTCAAACCCAGTCTTTTCACATGTATCATCTATCCTTTATGCCAGTATATTCCAAGTCTGGAATACATTAAGATCACTTGGCCCCCAACCTCAGGGACTGGGACTCAGTTGGTCTAATGTGGAGCCAAGTCTTTGCAATTCTAACAATTCCTCAGGTGACGCCTCTACTGCTGGCCCTGGGCCCCCCTCTATTGCCACTGCTTTACTCACTAGCTGTGGGCTCTACAGCAAAGCACCTACTTGCTACAATTTCAGTTGTGGGCATTTTATATATTAGCCAACACCTGAAAAGTGCTGAAAGCCATCAAGGATGTGTGTGCATATGTGACCGGAAGTGTCTATCTGTCTCTCAAAAACGTAGAGGCTTATTTACGTAGAAGAAAATGAAAATTATTTCTCTGAGGAAAAGAGCCAAATCGTTCAATCAAAATAAAGCAAAAAAAAAAAAATCCAGACAATCTGTTTCAAATCATTTAAATGAAAAATACTGTTACCCTAGAAAAAGATAATGTGACTTAAGCTTAAATGAGGAAACATAGAGATAATTTCTGTCTCGATAAGGCAAATCAGAAATAACTAGTGTGAGTATATGACTTATTTTACTTCCAAAATGCATGACTGCAGTGGCATACTTGATAGGTTTTTGTTGTTTGAGCATAAATACAATTCCTCCTTTGTTTTACTGTTTATAAATGATATTTTTTTAGAAAAATTACTCATAGATTTAACAAACATATATTGAGTGTTTCCTAGGTGTCAATAATTGTTGTAGGTGCTTGCAACACCTCAATGAAACAGTTTTA
>NW_005871452.1:914181-922617 GCF_000147115.1 Myotis lucifugus | reverse complement strand
GCATTAGGGTTAGTAGACACGGACATTGAAAGAATTATCATAACTGAATTCCGTGTGTTCGAGAAAATGTGAACATGTTAGCAGAGATCGGGGGATAGGAAAGCACCAAATGGGGCTATTCAAGATGAAAAGACAGTGTCTGAGACGAACATTACACTGGATGCAGTTACCAGCAGATTAAAAGCCACAGAAGAGAAGGGGGTGACGTTTTAGAAATGGCAACAGAACTGATCCAGAGTGAAGCACAAGCCAGAAGACTGAGGAACATCCATGCTGCGTGGGTGAGCGGTGGGGAATCCTCAGGCCGGCGCACACGGGGCTGGAGTCCCTGCGGGGAGGAGAGAGAAGGGGCATTAGTAAAAAATAACATCCCAACATTTTCCAAATCAGATAAAAACTTTAAGCCAGTGGTTCTCAACTGGGGGCAGTTGTGTCCTCAAGGATGTGGGCAGTGAACGCCTGGTGACTGCTGCCGGTCACCAGAGGGCACAGATCTCGGGCTCGAGGCCAGGGATGCCGCCAAACATTCTAAAATGTGAGTGAAATGTGATGACAGCCCCTGCCGTGCCTCCCAGGGCTGAGGCTGAGGGACTCTGCTCTAAACCCAGACCCCAGGAGTTCAGTCAGCTCCCAGCAGGCGGTCGGGGGGGGTGAGAAAGAGACGGGGGGGGGGGGGGGGAAACAGGATAACACTACATCAGGCTGTTTAAATCAGTGATAAAGAGAAATCTTAAAAAGAGCCAGAAGGCCCCAGCCGGTTTGGCTCAGGGGGTAGAGTGTGGGCCTGCGGACTGAAGGGTCTCAGGTTCAATTCTGATTAAGGACACGTACCTCGGTTGCAGGCTCCTCCCCAGTAGGGACTCTGGTGGGGTGCATGCAAGAGGCAACCCATCAATGTGTTTCTCTCACAACGATATTTCTCTCTGTCTTTCCCTCTCTCTTCCACTCTCTCTAAAAATCAATGGAAAAATATCCTCAGGTGAGAATTAAAAAAGAAAAAGAAAAAAGAAAGGAGCCAGAAGAAAAAGGCACATATGTATGTAACAACAAAGATAAGAATGACAATGAGCTTTTCTTCCAAAACAATGCAGCAAAATTCTTAAAGTACTGGTGGCTGAGGCTGAGCTGTCAACCTATATTTCTGTAACGAGCAAAAGTAAAGAGGCACCTGACTTATGATGGTTTGAGTTATGATTTTTCAACTTTGCAATGGTGTGAAAGCAATACACATTCAGTAGAAACCACACTTCAGATTTTGAACTTCGATCTTTTCTGGGCCAGCAGTATGTGGTCGGATCTCTCCCTGGAAGCTGGCAGAGGCAGCGCGCCCAGGCCGCCAGCCACAGGCCCACCAGGCTACCAGCCCATGCTCTACGTGCACTGTGTTGCCAGCATGTTTAGATATTGTGTTCTGAGCATGTTTAAGGTCGGCTAGGCCCATGGTCGGCAAACTGCGGCTCGCGAGCCACATGTGGCTCTTTGGCCCCTTGAGTGTGGCTCTTCCTAAGCCTGAGGAGTACCCTAATTAAGTTAATAACAATGTACCTACCTATATAGTTTAAGTTTAAAAAATTTGGCTCTCGAAATTTCACTCATTGTGAAATCACTGCTGATACTTGGCTCTGTTGACTAATGAGTTTGCCGACCACTGGGCTAGGCTAAGCTGTACAGAGCGCCTGGGAAGGCACATGGGCATTTCTTTAATTATTGTCAGCTGAATCCAGTGGGCAGAGCCACGTCCTGGAAACACACCTTGCAAGAGGCAGGTGTGTTGTCAGCCTGACCTTCAGCTCAGGCGGCAGGGGGTGGGTTTCATTATCTAAATCCAGCCAAGCACCAGGAACAAACACGATTATCCGGGCCCACCCAGAAGTGACCATTACAAAGCAGCCACAAGAATGCACATAATCTCCTTTGTCTTGGGCTTCAGTAAAACTTCCTGGTTTTTGTTGTATAAAATAAAGGCTCTGTATTGGCTCTGGGTCCCTGTCTTTCCATCAGAGGACAGTGGTCCCACCCAGTCCCAGCTTTCCCTACTGTATTGGTGTCTGTCTCTTTCATTTTCTCAATCCCCCCATCACCCCTACTCAAGAACCGGATGGCTCTCTAGCTGCGATGGATGCAGAAAAGAAAGAAATATTTATACTAAGCTATGATATTTGATAAGCTAGGTGTACTATGCATTTTGAGCTTATAATATTTTCAACTTACAATGGGTTTAACAGAACATAACCTCATAGTAAGTGGAGAAGCATCTGTATTTCAAAAATGAAGGTGAAATCTTTGCAGACTTGGTGAAACTGAGAGACCACGTCCAGCAAGCCTGGAGTGTAGGACATACTGGTATTTTTTAAAGTTCTTCAGGCAGAAGAAAATCACACCAGACTGAAATCTGAGACATAGACAATAATCACAATAGTAATCAGATATTCCAACATCCCTCTCAACAACTGAAAGAATGAATAAACAGAAAAGCAGGAAGGACACAGAGGACTTGAACAATAGCCTCAATCAGCTTGACATACCTGACATTTATAAAAGCTCCAACAACAGCAGAATATACATTTCTTTCAAGTGCCCGTGGAACATTTACCAAGGTAGTCCATATTCTGGGCTGTAAAACAAGTCTCAATAAATTTAAAATAATTTAAATTATACAAAGTATGTTCTCTGGTGATAAAATTACATTAGAAATAAATATTAGAAAGATATCTACAAAATAACCAAATCACTGGAAACTAAATAATGCACTTCTAAACAACCTGAGGCTCAAGAAAAAATAAAAAAGGAAAGTATAAAATATTTTGAACTGAATGGAAAAACTCCCTCAGTGTATACAAATTTGGGGGGGTGCACTATTCAGCAGTTCTCACAGAATAATTTATAGTTCTACTCTTATAAGAAAAAGTAGAACAGATTCAAGTGGATGACCTACTTAAAAAATAGAAATAGAATAAGAGTAAATTAAGCACTCATCATGCAGAAGGGAAACCATAAAAAGAAGAAACTTACAAGGTGTAAAACAATAGAAAAATAAAAGAAATTAAAAACTGATTCTCTGAGAATAAAATTGAAAAACTACTGGCCACACTAATGGGAAAAAAAAGTAAAGACACATTACCAATATCAAGAATGAAAGAAGTGATATTCTTATAGATTTGACAAATACTTTGAAATGAGAATTGTATAAAACACCTACCTACAATAATAAAAGCATAATATGCTAATTAGACCGGACAGCTGAACAACCTTCCGGACGTCCTTCCAGATGAAGCCGTGGCAGCAGTGGCCAAGGCAGAGGCAGTTAGAGGCAATCAGGCAGGCAGGCGAGTGGTTTGGGGCAATCAGGCAGGTAGGCAGACGAGCAGTTAGGAGTCAGCAGTCCCTGATTGCGAGAGGGGTGTCCAACTGCCAGTTTAGGCCCAACCCCACAGGGATCGGACCTAAACTGGCAGTCAGACATCCCCCAAGGTGTTCCAGATTGTGAGAGGGTGCTGGCCGGGCTGAGGGACCCCCCTACACACACCCCCTGTGCACAAATTTTGTGCACCAGGCCTCTAGTCCTGTATAATAAAAGCCTAATATGCTAAGTGTCAGTCAGCCAGTCGGCCATTCAACCAATCAAAGCATAATATGTTAATGATATGCTAAGGCCGCTCAACCGCTCACTATGATGTGCACTGGCCACCAGGGGGCAGAAGCTCCAACCAGTAGGTTAGCTTGCTGCTGGGTCTGGCCGATCGGGACTGAGCGAGATTGGCCAGACACACCCTGGAGCCCTCCCACAGTCCCTCCCCGGCTGGCCAACCTCCCACGTCCCTCCTTCGCCCCAATTGTGCACAGGTTGAGTCCCTCGGCCTGGCCTGTGCCCTCTCGCAATCTGGGCTGAGGGACCCCCCCTCTGAAGTGCAGGAATTTCATGCACTGGGCCTCTAGTATCAATATATTTGACAACTTATATGAAATAAAACTACCAAAGATTACTCAAGAAGGAATATGTAACTGGAATAGCCCTGTAGGTATTAAAGAAATGGGATTATTAGTTAAAAACTTTCTCGCTGTAAAAACAGCAGGCCCCAATGCCTTCTCAAGCTCTTCCAGACAGACGCAGAGCCTTCCACAAGGCCTTCTTGTCTGACACCAAACCATATGGAAACATTGCAAAAGAAGAAACTATAGATCAGTTTGCAAGAATTTGTATCAAATTTTTAGAGCATTAAATAATATATTAAATAAAGATAATATATCACGACCAAGTAGGATTTCCTCCAAAAATGCAGGGTTGATTAAATGTTCAAAAATCAATCAATGTAATTCCCCATACTAACAGACTAGGAAATAAAAACTATTTGATCATCTCAGTAGATGCAGAAAACTCATATGGAAAATCCATTTCTGAAAATTAAAAATTTTCAGCAAACTAGGAATAAAAGGGGAGTTTCTCAACCTGATAAAGTGCATAGCTGGAGTTTTTTGTTTGTTTGTTTTTAAAGAAACTGCTTAGCTATATTCCAGCGTGGTTGTACAATTTAAAATTCCCTTTAAAATGGAAGAGAGATTTGGTTTCTCTGCATTCTTGTATTTAGTATTATCACTCGTCTTTATTTTAGCTGGTAAATTGGTGGGTACTAATTGGTGTGTACATTGTAGTTTTAATTTGCGTTTTTCTAATGACTAGTCAAATGAACTACCTGCACTTATTGCCATTGGCGACATATCTCTTCAAGTCTTTTGCCCAATTCTAAATGGACTTTTATTTTACCGTTGAGTTTTGAGAGTTTTTTTATATTCTAGATATAAGTCCTTTGTGAGATATGTGTTTTGTGAATATTTTCTCCCAATCTTTAGTTTGTATTTTCCTCCTCCATCTTCTTAAGAATAACTTTCGTAGAGCACATGTTTTAACATTTTTATTATTTATTTTTGTTAATCCTCACCCAAGGATATCTTTTCCATTGATATTTAGAGAGATTGGAAGAGGGAGAGAGAGAGAGAGAGAGAGAGATTGGTGGCCTCCCACACACGCCCCAACCAGGGCCAGGGATCTCGCAAATTGCGCCTGCAAGGACTACCTGCAACCGAGGTGCATGCCCTTGACTGGAATCGGACCCAGGACCCTTCAGTCCTCAGGCGGACGCTCTATCCACTGAGCCAAACTGGTTAGGGCTACAGATCATGTTTTTGTTATCATATCTAAGAACTCTTAAGCAAGTCCTAGATCCCAAAGACCCTATCCTTTGTTTTATTCTAAAATCTTAATACTTTTACATTTAAATCTGGAATGCTTTTTGTGTTAGCTTTGTATAATGTGTGAGTTTAGGTCAAGGTTTTTTCCCTCCTATGATATCCACTACTCCAGCACCATCTGTTGGAAAGACTGTCTTTCTTTCAATGAATTGCCTTTGCAACCACATCAGGAATCAGCTACTCATATGTGGGGCTGTTTCTTTTTATTTATTTATTTATTTATTTATTTATTTATTTATATATGTTATGTTATGTTATGTTATGTTATGTTATGTTATGTTATTTATTTACTTATTGTCTAAAGTTTTACATATGTCTCCTTTTTCCCCAGTTGACCCCCTCCCCGGGGCTGTTTCTTGATGACCTCTTCTGTCCCACTGGTCTGTGTGTCTATCCCTCCCAGCACCACACAGTCCTGATTTCCACGGCTATGTAAAACTTCTTGTTTTTTTCTGTTTTCAGAGACAAATACTATTTTTGTAAAAATTATTAGGAATGGTTCCTAATTTATTCTTCTTTTTCAACATTAGCTATTCTAGCTCCTTTGCCTTTCTAAGTAAATTAGAATAATCTTGCCCATATAAAAAAATTCTTGCTGAGATTTTTACAGAAATTGTACTAAGTCTGTATATCACTTTGGACACAATTGGCAGCTTTATTATATTAAGTTTTCCAAACATGAACACAGTATATCGTCATTTATTTAGATCTTGTTTGATTTTTTCTTTCAGAATTTTTTCATTTTGAGCATTGAAATTCTGTGCATGTTTTCTTAGATTTATACCTAAATACTTTATCTCATGTTGAACTATTACATTCTTTTTAAGTTTTGATTTCAGTGTGTTAATTGCTAGTATACACATATACAATTGATTTTTCTACGTCAATTTTGTATCCTGCAACTTTGCTGAACTCACTTATTAGTTCTAGAATTTTTTTTTTTGTAGATCTATTGAGATTTTCTATGTAGACATCATGTCATCTGCAAGTAACAGTTTTATTTCTTCCTTTCTGAAATATATGCCTTTTACTTCACTGTCTTGTCTCTTTGTGCTGGCTGAACTCCCGGCGTTACGTTGGACAGCAGTTGCTCTGTCCCGATGTCAGGAGGAAAGCGTTCAGTCTTTCATCACTGGCACAGTGCTAGCTATGGGCTTTTGTGTAGATACCTTTTATGAAGTTGAAGAAGTTTCCTTCTTCCTTCACTTTGTTGAAAGTTCTTTTATAAATCATAAATGTTGTTGGATTTTCCCAATGTTTTATTTTTTTGCATGAATTGAGATGAACATGTTTATATGAAAATCACTAGAAGAATTCTCATTTGGCCATAGTGTACAATCCTTTTTATGTATTGCTGAATTTGTGTTGGGAATATGTTGTGACTATGATTAGACTGGATATTATTTTAATTTTTTCTAGTTATATCTGTTCTGGCTTTGGTATGAGCACCTCATTAAAGAGGTGCAGAGTGTCCCGCCTCATTTTCCTGAAATATTTGTGATGTAAGTAGTCATCCCCCCTTATCCATGGGATATATAATCCAAGACCCTGCAGTGGATGCCTGAAACTGTAGATAGTACCAAACCATATATATAATCTATGTTTTTTTCTATACATACATACATACCTTTTCACTTAAAGGATGCACTTTGTGGCTCCTCTTTTGCATATCTGAGTTGCCAACATCACTACTCTTGTGCTTTGGGGCCATTATTAAGTAAAATAAGAGTTACTTGAACACAAGCACTATGACACCACAAGAGCTGATCTGATCACTGAGATGGTACTAAGTGCTTAATGGTCAGATAGTGCATACAGCATGGATGTGCAGGACAGAGAGATGCTACACATCCTGTGTGGAGTGGAGCAGGATGGTGCACAATTTAAAACTAATGAATTGTTTATTTCTGAAATTTTTCATTTAACATTTTCAGTCTGTGGTTGACTGCAGGCAATTAAAACTGTGGAGAGCATAGCTGCCAATAAGAGGGAACGTGTATTATTATTACTTCTTTAAATATTTGATAAAATTCACCAGTGATGCCATCTGGGCCATGCTTTTCTTTGTGGAATATTTTTTATTCCTAATTAAACTACTTCCCTTGTTATAGACCTCTTCAGTTTTGGTAAGTTCAGTTATGAAGTCCACATTTTCATTTCTGTTTTTGGTGATTTGTGTCTTATCTCTTATTTTCTTAAATAAGAAATATAGCTAATGGTTTGTCAATTTTGTTGGTCTTTTCCTAGAATCAACTTTTGATTTCATTGATTACTTCTATTGATTTGTTTTCTATGCCATTGATTTCTGCTTTTGACCTTTATTATGTCTCTTTCTATTTGCTTTATTTTGTTCTTTTTCTAGTTTCTTGTGGTGGATGCTTGAATTGTTGGGTCAAGAAACCTTTTCTCTTTTTTGATATGGACATAAAGGCAATAAATTCTCCTCTAAACACTGCTTTTACTGAATCCCCTATATTTTGATTTGCTGTGATTTTGTTTTGAGTTTAATATTTTAGATTTTTAAACTCATATCTTCTTTGGCCCATGGCTTAGATATCTGTAGTTTAAGTTCCTTGAGGTTTTCACATATTTCTTTAAATTATTGATCACTTTTAATTCCGTTGTGGTAAAAGAACATACTTTGAAAAATTTCTCTTTTCAGCTTAGTGAGACTTGTTTCAGATCTCAACATATGGCCGATGCTGGGGATGCTCCATGCATTCGTGAATATGCATTGTGCGGTCAGTGTGTGTTCTATAAATGTTCCTTAAGTCAAGTTGGTTGATAGTGTTGTTAAAATCTTCTTTATTTGCTTCCTGGTTGTTTCTTCAATTATTGAGAGCAGTGTACTGAAATTTCCAAGGGTTATTTTTAAATCGTATATTTCTCCTTTCAATTCTGTCACGTTTTGCTTCATGTAATTGCGGACTCCGTTAAGTGTTGTGAACATTAATAAACAAACTGAAAGGGTTAAAGAGACTAAAACGGGGCAGAGGAAGACTCGTGCTTAGCAGATGCCTCGCAGGAAGCTTGCAGCCTTGAGCACAGACAGCTCGGTCCCAGAAGGCACCGCATGGGCCGAACCAAGGAGGACGGGCCAGCAGAGGCCCGCAGCCGGCAGGGACGAACAGACTCTCCCCGCCGACGCCTTTCTCGGTCGCAGCCCCTGCACCCAGGTGTCGGGAATAA
>NW_005871452.1:899952-912454 GCF_000147115.1 Myotis lucifugus | reverse complement strand
GACCTTTTAAACCATGACCTTTAAGGTGCTTCATCATAGAGACGAGGAGATCCAAACCCAAAAACAAAAGATGAGATCAGGCCAAGGCTGAAGCCCAGACAAAGGCCTTTCAGCTCCTAGCCACCGCTCTCATGAACCCGAAAACGAAGTGCCGGTCCTCCAACAAGGGTAGGACAGGGCTAAGCCTCCTCCGAGCCCTGCTTCAAATGCAGCAAGAGAGGACACGGGCCAAGTCCTGCCCAAACCCAAGACCCCCGCCGGGGCCCTGCCCAAGGTGCGGGAGGAAAGGCCACTGGAAATCAGGCTGTAGTCTGTCCCCTCCAGGTCAGACCTCAGCACGGCCGCCCTCTGGATCCGGTTTGGAGCTCCCAGACCTCCTGGGACTGGGCACCGAAGACTGAAGCTGCCCAGGCCCCGACAGGGCCGCACAGACTTACATCACCAGGGCAGAGCCTCGGGTAACGGCTGTGGTGGCAGGTAAGCCGATCTCCTTTTTAACTGACACGGGTCACTGCCCTCTCTGAATTACTGGGACCCTTGTCCCCTCCTCAGTGTCTATTATGGGGGTTGACAAATTAGGCTCACAGCCATTAGCCACCTCACCTCTACACTGCATCTTGCTAAATAACCCTTATCCACTCTTCTTGCCCGACTGAAACGGTACAGCCATCCCTCATAAAGCCCAGCTGTCCCAAACGACAGCCACCTACCTCAGTTTCACTCACCCCACAAAGCCATGCCACTCCTTAAACGCCTTATCTCCTCCATCACTCTCCCCTCCTCTAAACAAGAAATACTCTCCTTTCTCGGGCTCGCTAGGTACTCTCGCCTCTGAGTTCCCAACTTCAGCTTTCTTACAAAGCTCCTCCATAACATGACACGGACAAGGGACTCCTCACTGAGCCTTTAGATCCCTAGGCCAGCATTCTCACCCCTTTAATGCTCTGAAAACTTCTCCGACCTCAGCGCCTTCTCACACACCCCCCTTCCCAAAGAACAACTTTATTTACTGCAAAACTACAAACGCTTACTTAACAGTCTGGCTACTATCAAAAGCTGAACTCATTATCACCCAAACCTTAACATATTATCTCTAAAGAGTTTTAAATCCAAGCGGCTAGAGGCCTGCTCCCTCCTCCCCCCGCCTTTTCTCCAGCCCCATGTGCCTATACATAATTTTCCAAAGTCTTTGACAACTCAAAAGCTTTGGAACATTGGTGGATTAAATGACAAACATATGAATATTCCAACAAGTTTTAAGTTCACCTAATTTTAGCTTTTATTACAGAAAATCTATAAAGTAAATTTAAAACTGTTAATATAATGTCTTGTGCTTTGTTAAAGATATATTTCTTAAAAGTAAGAATGTTGCCCTGACCGGTTTGGCTCAGTGGATAGAGCGACGGCCTGCGGACTGAGGGGTCCCAGGTTCGATTCCGGTCAAGGGCATATACCTTGGTTGTGGACACATCCTCGGGGGGGGGGGGGGGTGTGCAGGAGGCAGCTGATTGATGTTTCTCCCTCATCGATGTTTCTGGCTCTCTATCCCTCCCCCTTCCTCTCTGTAAAAAAATCAATAAAATATTTTTTTTAAAGGAAAAAGAAGAAAAAGGTCTGTGCAAGTGCTGAAGGTATATACAGGTTGATGACAGAAGGAAAGAATATTAGAGTGGAAATACTCATGGAAGGCCTAAGGCAAGGTGATGCATTTTTGAAGGACATAGAAGAGGGTTTGAAGGCTAATTTGAAAGTGTAAGATTTGTGAAGGTTGCGTATGTGATGAGAATGAAAGGAAAAGAACAACAACAACCTAAAAAGGGCCTTTTACTCTTAAGCAGAGAAGCAAGAGCTTCAGTCTCCAAACCTGGCAGGACGCGGGTGCTGGCTACATTTTAAGCTGCACCAGAATGCTCAGCAGTGGAACTTTGAGACAGGCAAGCATTAAGTCTCACCATTAGCGAGACACCGTAAGTAAAAAGAAAGTTACTTTTGCTTGAGATGTATGCATTGCAGTGTCAGCCAGCATGTCTCTCTCCCGCCTGATTTGCAAGTTGGTTGCTCTGTTTTCGAGAAAGTAAAAGTCTTTAATGTAGCAGTTAAAGGTTTAAGAATAAAGACAACAAGGATTAAGATTCAGTAAAAATAAAAAGTCAAGCCAGTGAATGTTTAAACTAACCTCAGAAAGTTTAAAGCATTGACAATACAAGATATTTTTGAATTTATGACAGACTGTTGACTCCAGGGCGATTCACAGGATTTCTCTCCAGATCACATCCATCTGTTTACCGTCATAGTGCTTCTGAATCTCGCAGAACTCTCATATCCCTAAAATGGTCCCCCTACTCGCCCTAGACCAGTGGTCGGGGCAAACTGCGGCTCGCGAGCCACATGCGGCTCTTTGGCCCCTTGAGTGTGGCCACGAAGTTTCAATCACACTGTACGTGTGCGCCTGCACGTGGTATTTTGTGGAAGAGCCACACTCAAGGGGCCGCAGTTTGCCGACCACTGCCCTAGACTATCTTTTAGCCAAAGAGGGAAGGGTTTGTCTAATTGCTAACACCTCCTGTTGTTTTTATCTAAACTCTACAGGTCAAATAGAGGAAAGAACACAACGCATTCTACAGAATATGCAGTGGCTCAAGGAGATCAGTCAGGACAGCACAGAGCAATTCATATGGTCCAGCCTACAAGAAGCTCTGCCCCAATTAACCTGGCGTTTACCCCTTTAGGCCCCCTGACACTATTTCTCCGCCTCCTCCTCCTCCTCAGGCCCTGTATTTTGAAATTAGGTGCCAAGTTTATACAAACAAAATTACAAGTCTTAGTCAACCAAACAGTAGGACAGTTTGTCCTTACCCAGGTAAAGGGACTCTACAGGCCTATATCCCAGGAAATAATCTGAATTTACTCCTTAGGCATCCATGGCAGCCCCTCCCACACATGAAGCAGACAAAGGGAAATGTCAACCCGATCCCCCTTCTTTTCCTTTATATATACCCTTTAAGACGGGACTGAAAGTGTTAAAGAGACTAAAAAACGGGGCAGAGAAAGATTTGTTGTGCTTAACAGATATCTTGCAGAAAGCTTGCAGCCTTGAGCACAGCATAGCTCAGATAACCAGAAGACACCTGGCACGGGAGGAACCAAGGAGGGACCAGACCCTTACGTCAGCAGAGCAGCTTGCAGCCAGCAAAAATTAATAAAAACCTCTCTCTCCCTGCTCTCTTCGCTGATGCCTTTCTCGGTCTCAGCCCACCTGCACCCAGGTGTTGGGAATAAAATCATTTTTGATACATTATATCCTCATGTCATAGGTGTGCGACCCCAGCCCACTCCGAACCTTTCAGAAACCACATTTAAAATGGAGTCCGGCCCTGGCAGGTGTGACTCAGTGGTTGAGTGTGGACCCATGCACCAAGAGGTCAATGGTTCAATTCCCAGTCAGGGCACATGCCTGGGTTGCAGACTTGATCCCCAGTGGGGGGCATGCAGGAGGCAACTGATCAATGATTCTATCTCATTATTGATGATTCTATCCCTCTCTCCCTCTCCCTTCCTCTCGCTCTAAAAATCAACTTTTAAAAAATGGGAAAACCAAGATGGCAGCCTAGGTAAACGCCTGTACTTGCTGCCTTCCACAACCACATCAAAATTACAACTAAAATACAAAATAACCATTATTCAGAAACACCTGAAAGCTGGCTAAAGGAAGTCCTACAACTAGAGAAGTAAAGAAGAAAGTACATCGAGGGCTGGTAGGAGGGGTAGAGGTGTGGAATGGGCTTGTCTGACACCCACGTGGGTCATTTTTTTTAATCAGAAGGGAGATCGTGTCTGTGGAGGCCACACGCAAGGAGCAAGGACTCCTAGCCCCACACCAGAACCCTAGCCCAGGGATTCAGAGCTGAGAAGAGAAGTCCCCATAACTATAGGCTGTAAAAACCAGTGGGGATGGTGGCTGAGTGCACACAGGCTGCTGGAGACCCAGGTGTTCCATTTAAAGGGCCAATGCAAGGATGTACAATCCCTCTGAGCTCCAGCACTGGGTAACTTTGGGGGACCCAGACACATACGGGGAGGACCTGGATTGTCTGGCATTGGGACTGGAACTTGGGGGTGGATTTTTCCCAGGTAGGGATGCTCCCAAGCGTCATTGTTCCTGTGCCAGGACATCACCCCCTCTCCCCTGCCCAATCACAGGGCTGACTGTCAGCCATATATGAATCTCCACCAGCCTGGAGCACACTGTTTGCTCCACCCTGGGGATTCCCTGAGACCCCACCCCATCCAATTTGCAGCCCCACCCAAGCTGTTTGCAGCAGCTTTTCCATATGAATGGCCTGTCCTGGCTCAGGCTGCAGACTTTGCTAAAATCTCTCAAACAAGCTGCAGCTGGTGTCAGCGTGCCCCAAACCTACCAGTAAGAGGCCCAAGACCTGAAACAAGCACCAGCCTGCCTTGATTCACAGTTGGGCCTCACTTGGGCACCTCTGAGCCCAGTAAAAATAGCAGCCATCTGCAGATCCTTCTGCAGCTCCTGCCAGGTGGTCTCAGGCAGTGGCTGACTTTGCACCTCCCTGGAGGCCCTAGAGCCAGTGCACCCAGTGGACAGCTTCAGGGCACATTCAAGAAGCAGACTCAGTGAGCACCAAAGTCCCACTGAAGCAAGTCCTGCCCCATAGGGATGTTTCCTGCACAGCAGCTCTCCCACTGTAGTCACAGCTGGTCCTCACAGCCAATGGGCCTGGAGGTCAATTCTTCCAATTCCCAGTCACACCAACAGCAATCAAGGCTGAAGTACAACAAGACTGTGCACACAGCACACACGGGGACACACCTAGAGTGCCCAGCTAAGGTGACTGGGGAGGCCTAGACACTGGGCCTTATAGGACACCTACTACACAAGGCCATTCTCCCAATTCCAGGAGACATACAGGTCTGCTTAATACATAGAAACAAACACAGGGAAGCAGCCAAAATGCAGAGACAAACATGTCACAAATAAAAGAAATGGAAGCAAGCAAACTACTGGATACAGTTTAAATCCATGGTTATAAGGTTACTCAAAGATCTTCATGAGACTTTCAAGGATCTTAGTGAGAATGTCAAAGACATGAAAAAGGACCAGTCAGAAATTAAGCATACGCTGACTGAAATAAAGAATAATTTACAAGAATAAATAAATAAATAAGAATAATTTACAGTGATTTAACAGTAGAGTAGAGGATTCCAAGAATAAAATCAATGTTTTGAGTCTGCAGCCAGGAAAGACAGAGAACTCCTAAAAAATGCGGATGGTTAGAGATTGAGGCTGAAACCTCCCCCTGGGCGCCAGCGCAGCGGCGAGACCGCGCCATCTTGGGTTGCGGCTACCGGTTACCTGCATCCAGAGAACGGCTACTAACCCAGCGCCTACCAACCCGGAGGCAACGACTCGCAAGCAGCGCGACTACAAGAGCACAGCAGAGACCTGCTTCCCTCCACAGAAAGGTTAGACTTACCCCAAAGGTGCGGTTTGCAGTTCAGGTCGGAGCGAGGAACGCGCGCGCGGGCGCAGGGGGAAATCTGCGCACTCCAAAATCCGCGCACATAGAGGCCAGCGTATTCCGCAAGTGGGGAGGGCTCCCGCAGGGCTGCTGCCAGAAGGTAACACTATAAATGAGCCCATAGTTGGACTGGATGCAAAAAAAGGGCTACCTCAGAGTTTCCCTGATAACCGGCTACTTGTTGCCAGGGGCTTGAGCGCGCGCAGACATAACGCGCAGACATTTCGCGCAGTTCTGGAGGGTGGAACCCTGTGAGTTCGAACAGCTTCCCAGGCTCTTGTTTGCACACTTCCTCTTACTTCTGTGAGTTTGATTGTTGACCCCAGTGGATGTGATTGCCCAGTTGGGGTCACTAGCAGAGCTTGTAGGGGAAGACTGTTTTTGGGGAGCCGGGGAAACAGAGCTGGGAGTGGTGCCTGGGGAACCAGCTCTGGGCGGAGCTGGTTCAGGTACAATACAGAGCTCCTGGTCGGAGAGAGCTTATAGCCTCGGAGGTCAATCCAGAAACACTGCCACCCAGAGGCAGAGCCACGAACTGACTCTTACTGTGGCTTACAACACGGAGGAGCAGTGTATCAGAGGGAAATTCAACATTCTCCTGAATTCTGGGCGGGCCAATAAGAAGAGTAGAAGATCTGAAGCACCTGCATTACTGCACATTTTTATTTTTATTTTTTTAAATTACTTTTTCTCCTTTTAATTAAGAAAACATTTTTTTTTCTGTTTTTCATTTTTCTTTTTCTCCATCACCTGATTTTGCCCTTTCAGCTACTACATTTTTATTTTTAACTAGTATTTTTACCGCTACCATTTTACCATTCTTTTAAGTGTCATTTTATTTTGTCTTTATTTTATTTTGGGACTAATGTTCTCCATTCTATTTTCATCGTTCCTTTAGCAACATTTTTCTCTACCTCAGTTTGCCTCTGTGCTAAACAATCTTCCCCACTTTTTCCCTTTTGCTGTCCTGTTTCTCTTACCCTACTCCAGCTTTTGATTTTCCCTATTCTTTTTACCCCCTGTCAAAATTTAACCCTGCTTATATATCCTACGTCCAATCCCCTGTTCTAAATCCTTATACACCTTTCCCTTATCTTCCTTCACTATCCAATTTTTTTTTCTCTTCTTCTTCTTTGTTTGCTTGATTGACGAGTATATTGGGGGTTTTTTTGTTTTTTTTTTTGTTTTTTTTTGAATTGTTTGTGAGGTTAGACTGCTTATTCTTTTTATTTTCCTGCCCCTCCCTCTCCCCCCTCCCCTGGTTATTTCTGTGTTTCTGTTTCCCCTTGCGTCGCTTGATATTATTGGTTGTTTGTAGTTTGTATTCATCTCCAGGAATCTGTTGCTGTAATTTGTTGGTATTAGTGGCGGACCTATAGGAGTTTTCTCCTCATATAAATAGTCTCTTCCCCTTTTATACTTCATTCTCTTTTCTCTCTTACTTTTTTTTTTCCTCCTCTTTTTCCCCTCCCTTTTCCCAATTTCATTTTTGCACTCCTTTTTTTCTTTCTTTCTTTTGTCTCTTCTACCTTTTTCTCTTCTTTCCCCCTTATCTCTCAACTCTCTTAGCTCGGGTCCCACCTTTATTTGGGGTTAGTAATATCGTAAATACAATAGTGTTTAGTGCCTGGTACGTTGTGCCTTGTTGTGTTGTATTTTGTGCCTTTAAATCAACGCAGCAGATTCAAGCAACAGTGACCTCCTGATCACCATACACTCTGCCTGGGGAACAGTTGCTGTGTGTGAAGCCTCCCTCCACCAGCCAGAAGAGCCACCACAGCTGTGAACAGCACCCACCAGAGGCTCTGCTATCAACAGAGGAGCCGCTGCTACCACAACCGCCCAAGGAGCAACCACAGCCCGAGGAGCCACTGCCACCCAGGGAGCAGCCACTGCCACCCAGGGTCCAGCCACTGAACGATTCAACAACTAGTCATGTCAGTGAGATCAAACATGGGTAGACAAAGAAACCCCCAAAGGAAAGAAAAGGAGGACTCGCCAGAAAAGCAGCTAAGTGAGACAGAGATATGCAACACGACGGAAAAAGAATTCAGAATAAGGTTCCTAGAGTACATGCACCGGATGTTCAAGAAGCAAGAAGAAACAGATGAAAAACTCAACTACTTATGCAAGAAGCTAGAAGAAACAGATGAAAAAATCCACAACTTAAGTAAGTCCCAAGAAGAAATGAAGAGCGACATAGCTTCAATAAAAAACTCCATTGAAAGTATCAACAGTAGACTGGGAGAAGCGGAGGACCGAATTAGTGAACTAGAAGACAAGGAAGCAAAACACACTCAAACTGTACGGCAAATGGAGAAAAAAATTAAAAGACAGGAGGAGAGCCTAAGGGAGCTTTGGGACAACATGAAACGAAACAACATACGAATAATAGGGGTGCCAGAACAACAGAAAGATGAACATGGATTAGAAAACCTATTCGAAGAAATAATATCAGAAAACTTCCCTGAGGTGGGGAAGAAGAAAGTCACACAAGCCCAGAGAGTCCCAAACAAGGTGAACCCAAAAAGACCCACACCAAGACACATCATAATTACCATGGCAAATGTTCAGGATAAAGAGAGAATCTTACAGGCTGCAAGAGAGAGACGGAAAGTAACATACAAGGGATCTCCCATCAGATTATCAAATGATTTCTCAACAGAAACACATCAGGCCAGAAAAGAATGGACGGAAATCTACAAAGTGATGCAAAGCAAAGGACTGAATCCAAGAATACTCTATCCAGCAAGGCTATCATTCAAAATTGAAGGGGAAATAAGAAGCTTCACAGACAAAAAAGGGCTAAGGGATTTTATCACCACCAAGCCAGCCATGCAAGAAATGCTAAAGGGACTGGTGTAAAAAGAAGAAACATCAAGCTCAGAAAGAAAACAGCCAAACACACACACAAAAAGAAATGGCTACAAACAAGTACCTTTCAATAATAACTTTAAATGTAAATGGACTAAATGCTCCAACCAAAAGACATCAAGTGGCTGAATGGATAAAAACACATGACCCATACATCTGCTGTCTACAAGAGACCCACCTCATTAGAAGGGACTCACACAGACTGAAAGTGAAGGGATGGAAAAATATCTTTCACGCAAATGGAAAGGAAAAGAAAGCTGGGGTAGCAATACTTATATCTGACAAAATACATCTCAAAGTGAAGGCCATAACCAGAGATAAGGAAGGCCACTTCATAATACTAAAGGGATCAATACAACAAGAAGATATAACCGTGGTAAACATATATGCACCCAATGCAGGAGCACCCACATACATAAGAAAACTTCTGGAAGATATCAGGGGAGAGATCGACAACAATACAATCATAGTAGGGGACTTTAATACACCACTGACATCACTGGATAAATCCGCTAGACAAAAACTCAGCAAAGAAACAGCAATCCTAAATGACTCACTAGATCAGATGGACTTAATTGACATCTTCAGAACACTTCACCCCACAGCTGCGGAATATACATTCCTCTCAGGTGCTCATGGGACATATTCAAAAATAGACCACATATTGGGTCACAAGCAAAGTCTCCACAAATTCAAGAAGATTGAAATCATAAAAAGCATCTTCGCAGACCACGATGGCATAATGTTAGAAATAAACTACAATAAAAACAACCCAAAATACTCAAACACTTGGAAGCTGAATAGCATGTTATTAAATATTGATTGGGTTACCGATGACATCAAAGAAGAAATTAAAAACATCCTGGACACTAATGACAATGAAAACACAACAATCCAAAACCTCTGGGACACAATGAAAGCAGTCCCGAGAGGAAAGTTTATAGCTCTATAGGCCTATCTCAAAAAACAAGAAAAAATGGTAGTCAATCATCTAACTCTACAACTCAAAGAATTAGAAAGAGAGCAACAAGAAAACCCCAGAGTGAGCAGAAGGAAGGAGATAATAAAGATTAGAGCAGAAATCAATGAAATAGAGACCAAAAAAACAATACAGAAAATCAATGAAACCAAGAGCTGGTTCTTTGAAAGGATAAACAAGATTGACAAACCCCTAGCCAGGCTCACCAAGAAGCAAAGAGAGAGGTCCCAAATAAACCAAATCAGAAATGATAGAGGCGAAATAACAACAGACCCCACAGAAATACAAATGATTGTTAAACAATACTACGGGCAACTCTACTCCAACAAACTAGACAACCTGGAGGAAATGGACAAATTCCTAGAAAAATACAACATTCCAAAACTCAATCAGGAAGAATCTAAAAACCTCAATAGGCCAATAACTATGGAAGAAATTGAAGCAGTCATCAGAAAGCTTCCAGCAAACAAAAGCCCAGGGCCAGACGGCTTCACAGGGGAGTTTTACCAAACATTCAAGGAAGAACTAAAACCTACCCTCCTCAGACTACTACAAAAAATTCAAGAGGAAGGAACACTTCCAAGCTCATTCTATGAAGCCAGCATCACCCTAATACCAAAACCAGGTAAAGACATCACAATGAAAGAGAATTACAGGCCAATATCCCTCATGAACATAGATGCCAAAATCCTCAACAAAATCTTAGCAAATCGGATCCAGCAGTACATCAGAAGGATCATACACCATGACCAAGTAGGATTTATCCCAGAGATGCAAGGATGGTACAACATCCGTAAATCAATAAATGTGATACATCACATAAACAAATTGAAAGAAAAAAACCACTTGGTCATATCAATTGATGCAGAAAAAGCATTCGACAAAATCCAACACCCATTCTTGATAAAAACTCTCAGGAAGGTGGGAATAGAAGGATCATACCTCAACATAATAAAAGCCATATATGACAGGCCCACAGCCAACATCATACTCAATGGTCAAAAACTAACACCATTTCCCCTAAGAACAGGAACAAGACAGGGATGCCCACTCTCACCACTCCTGTTCAACATAGTACTGGAAGTATTAGCCATTGCAATTAGGCAAGAAGAAGAAATAAAAGGCATCCAAATTGGAAAAGAGGAAGTAAAACTGTCCTTATTTGCAGATGACATGATATTATACATACAAAACCCTAGAGACTCCATCAAAAAGCTACTAGACTTAATACATGAATTTGGCAATGTAGCAGGATACAAAATTAACCCCAAGAAATCTGAGGCATTTCTATACACCAATAGTGAACTTTCAGAAAGAGAGATTAGAAAAACAATCCCATTTACCATCGCACCAAAAAAATTAAGATACCTAGGAATAAACTTAACTAAAGAGATTAAAGACCTCTACTCAGAAAACTACAGGACGCTGAAAAAAGAGATAGAGGAAGACATAAACAGATGGAAGAACATACCATGTTCTTGGATTGGTAGAATCAACATCATTAAAATGTCTATACTACCCAAAGCAATCTATACATTCAACGCACTCCCCATTAAAATACCAATGGCCTTCTTCAAAGATCTAGAACGAACTCTCCAAAAATTCATCTGGAATAAAAAAAGACCCCGAATAGCTGCAACGATCCTGAGAAAGAACAAAGTAGGCGGGATCTCAATGCCAGATATCAAGCTGTATTACAAAGCCACTGTTCTCAAAACTGCCTGGTACTGGCACAAGAACAGACATATAGATCAGTGGAATAGAATAGAGAGTCCAGAAATTAGCCCGAACCAATATGCTCAATTAATTTTTGACAAAGGAGGCATGAACATACAATGGAGCCAAGATAGTCTCTTCAATAAATGGTGTTGGGAAAATTGGACAGATATATGCAAGAAAATGAAACTAGACCACCAACTTACACCATACACAAGAATAAACTCAAAATGGATAAAGGACTTAAATGTACGACAGGAAACCCATAAAAATTCTAGAAGAATACAAAGGCAACAAATCTCAGACATATGCCAAAACAATTTCTTCACTGATACAGCTCCTAGGGCAGTTGAAACTAAAGAGAAAATGAACAAATGGGACTACATCAAAATAAAAAGCTTCTGCACAGCAAAAGAAACCATCAACAAAACAACAAGAAAACCCACCTCGTGGGAAAACATATTTGCCAACGTCATATCTGATAAGGGCTTAATCTCCAAAATTTATAGGGAACTCATACAACTTAACAAAAAGAAGATAAACAATCCAATCAAAAAATGGGCAAAGGATCTAAATAGACACCTTTCAAAAGAGGACATTCAGAAAGCCAAGAGACATATGAAAACATGCTCAAAGTCACTAATCATCCGAGAGATGCAAATCAAAACAACAATGAGGTACCATCTCACACCTGTCAGAATGGCCATCATCAACAAATCAACAAACGACAAGTGCTGGAGAGGATGTGGAGAAAAAGGAACACTTGTGCACTGCTGGTGGGAATGCAGACTGGTGCAGCCACTATGGAAGGCAGTATGGAGGTTCCTCAAAAAATTGGAAATGGAACTCCCATTTGACCCTGCGATCCCACTTCTAGGAATATATCTCAAGAAAACAGAAACACCAATCAGAAAGGATATATGCACCCAGATGTTCATAGCAGCACAATTCATCATAGCTAAGATCTGGAAACAGCCTAAGTGCCCATCAGTAGATGAATGGATTAGAAAACTGTGGTACATCTACACGATGGAATACTATGCTGCTGTTAAAAAGAAGGAACTCTTACCATTTGCAACAGCATGGATGGAACTGGAGAGCATTATGCTAAGTGAAACAAGCCAGTCAATGAAGGAAAAATACCACATGATCTCACTCTTTCATGGATAATTAAGACCATTACAAACTTTCGAACAATAATAAATACAGTGGCAGAGCTGCCTCAAACTGATTGTCGAACTGCAGTGGGAAGGCCAGGGAGGGTTGGGGGACAGGAGGGAGGGGAGTAAGAGATCAACCGAAGGACTTGTATGCATCCATATAACCATAACTAATGGACATAAGACACTGGGGGGTAAGGGAGGGCAGGGGCTTGTCAAGGGTGGGG
>NW_005871452.1:893141-899852 GCF_000147115.1 Myotis lucifugus | reverse complement strand
GGGACAAATCATGACAGAAAACTTCCCCTACCTGGTGAAAGAAATAGACTTACAAGTCCAGGTAGCACATAGAACCCCAAACAAAAGGAATCCAAAGAGGACCACACCAAGACACATCATAATTAAAATGCCAAGAGCTAAAGACAAAGAGAGAATCTTAAAAGCAGCAAGAGAAAAGCAGTCAGTTACCTACAAGGGAGTACCCATACAACTGTCGGCTGATTTCTCAACAGAAACTTTGCAGGCCAGAAGGGAGTGGCAAGAAATATTCAAAGTGATGAATGCCAAGAACCTACAACCAAGATTACTCTACCCAGCAAAGCTCTTATTTAGAATTGATGGTCAAATAAAGAGCTTCACAGACAAGAAAAAGCTAAAGGAGTTCATTACCACCAAACTGGTATTACATGAAATGTTAAAGGGTGAAGAAGAAGAAGAAGAAGAAGAAGAAGAAGAAGAAGAAGAAGAAGAAGAAGAAGAAGAGGAGGAGGAGGAGGAGGAGGAGGAGGAAGAAGAAGAAGAAGAAGAAGAAGAAGAAGAAGAAGAAGAAGAAGAAGAAGAAGAAGAAGAAGAAAATATGAACAATAAATTGGCAATAAATACATGTCTATCAACAATTGAATCTAAAGTCAAAATAAACAAGAAATCTAATGAACAAAATAAACTGATGAATAAAATAGAACCAGAGGCATGGAAGCATGGAACAGACTGACAAACCTCAGAGGGAAGGGGGGTGGGGGGATGAGAAGAGATTAACCAAAGATCTTACCTATGGACACAGACAGTAGGTGAAGGCCTGGAGCGGGGTGGGAACTGGGTACAGGGGGGCAATGGGGGGAGGGGAAAGGTGGACATCTGTAATACTCTCAAAAATAAAATTTTTTTTAAAGTAAAAAATTAAAATAAAAAATGGAGTCAGGAGGTTAGAAGAGCATACTCTCACTCATGTGTCACTCAAAGCACACTCCTGGCCCCAGTAGGAAGAGACATCTCTTGTATTTCTACAGGAAGTGATACTACTTTACTCTCTCAACAGAAGGAAAAAAAGAGTTCTTCTTGCCTGGTAACAGCTTAGCCAATGGGAGACTGCCAGACTCAGCCAATTAAACGTCACTATACTTCAAACTTTCAGTTTCCTCCAGGGACTCTTCATTTACAACAGCTCCTCCTAGGTCCATAAACCATTGTTTCTCTCTTTTGTTTTTCTGGATTTGCACATGGTTTTCCATTAACTACATGTCCAAAATTGCATTTTTGTTGTTGTTGTTGTTCCAAAATAAACCCATTTTTCTGGAGAATTATCTGTCTGCCTATTTGCTTAAGGTCAACAGTGTATATATTTGTAATTTTTATATTTCTCTTGTGTATTGACCCTTATATGATAATGAAATTCTCTCTAGTAATATTTGATTTCATAAAGTCCATTTTGCCCTTTCAGTTACCCTGTGGTTATTGTTTGTCTGATATAGGTTTTTCACACTTTTTTAGTTGAATGTAGATGTGTCTCTTGTAGAGAGCAAAGTTAGGTCTTAATAGTTCATCCCATCTCACAATCTGTGCCTTTTGAAAAGCACATTTACATTTAATGTAATTATTGGTATGGTTAAATTTACATATTTGTTTTCTATGTCTCACATCTTTTTTGTCCCTTGGTTTTTCCTTTACTGCCTTCTTTTGTTCTACACAATATTTTTTAAACATATTTTTATTGATTTCAGAGAGGAAGGGAGAGGGAGAGAGAAACATCAATGATGAGAGAGAATCATTGATTGGCTGCCTCTTGCACGCCCCCTACTGGGGATCAAGCCCGCAACTTGGACATGTGCCCTGACCAGGAATCGAACCTGGGACCTCCTGGTTCACAGGTCAATGCTCAACCACTGAGCAATGAAGGCTGGGCATCTACACAATATTTTTAAAAAGCACTATTAATTTCTCTATTGATTTTCTACTACATTTTTAGTTATTTTATTAATGACTAGTGGTTCGGTGCATGAATTCATGCACATCAAAAGGAAATTATTTAGAATAAATATTTTTTTAAAATATATTTTATTGATTTTTTACAGAGAGGAAGGGAGAGAGATAGAGAGTTAGAAACATTGATCAGCTGCCTCCTGCACATCTCCCACTGTGGATGTGCCTGCAACCCACGTACATGCCCTTGGCCGGAATCGAACCTGGGACCTTTGAGTCCGAAGGCCGACGCTCTATCCACTGAGCCAAACCGGTTTCGGCAAGAATAAATATTTTGATATCGCTATTAGCCCTTTCTCTATAATAGAAGTGTCAACTAAATTCACAATCGACAATGACAGATCAAAACACACGTGTGAGATTGGCACCAGCAAGAGCTTTACATATATAGATAAACTCACTTAATTAGACCTGCTTTCTGATTTAGCTAAATTTTTCCCAGCCCAGTGAAGTACCCCCATTTCTCTTTCAGGTAATTGTCAGCAACACAGAAGTAAATATCAACATGAAGCAGATTATTATTGTAGATCACTCAGGGAGAACAAAGGGTAAAATATTTAACTGCAGCAGTGTTTGACTATATTCTGCGCAGTGACAAAACCTGAAGTCATTTTCAAGGCCCACCATTTTTACTTCTATTCAGTCGGGTCAAATTTCTAAGCTTTCTAAATCTTTGTTTTCCTGCTAATGAAAAGAAAATAGGATTCCATTGAGTCTCTTATCTACTTACTCCAGGACTTCTGTGAGGATTAAATGAGATGAGGCACGGGAAAATGCTTCGCAGACATTTGGTTAAAGTATGAAATGTTTCTACCTGGCTATAAAGCAAGTCGTGTTCCTGGGCTGAAGAAACTGCAAGGAGGCTAGTTGTTAGGGAGAGGAAGCCAGGCGTTACTATGTGACATCATTACCCAGTGCCCACAGCCACTGTTTCCGGGCTGGGCTGTGGGCTGCATTTTGCGCCATGGGGTCTCGACAGCTTTGGCTGTGATTTGGTGGGCTGTCACTCCAGAGTGGTGGCAGGGCCTGAGTCCCACTTGGGGGAAGCCAAGTGTTGCTTTGTGGGCACCAGGTCTGCGGTGCTGTTTCTCTGTAAATCGCCAACGTGTGTCACGGCAGCTCCTGCGTTGACTGTCTGCCCCCTGGTGGTCAGTGCACATTATAGCAACCAGTCAGATGGACACTTAGCACGTTAACCTTTCATATATATAGACTAGAGGCCCGGTGCACAAAAATTTGTGCACTGGCGGGGGCGGGGGGTGTCCCTCAGCCTCACTTGTGCCCTCTCACAGTCTGGGACCCCTCGGGAGATAACGACGTGCTGGCTTAGGCCCGCTCCTGGTGGCAGAGGGAGGCCAATCCCTAGGTGCAGCCCCTGGTCGGGCTCAGAGCAGGCCGATTGGGGGGTTGGGGCGCCACCCCCTGTCACACTCAAGGCAGGGTCGATGGGGAGGTTGCCGCACCACCCCCTGTCATGCACAGAGCAGGGCCGATCAGGGGGTTGGGGCGCTGCCCCCCTGTCACACACACAGCAGGGCCCATGGGGGATTGGGGCACCGCACCCTGTCACACACAGAGCAGGGCTGATCAGGGGGTTGGGGCGCCTTCCCCTGTCATGAAGAGAGCAGGGCGGATAGGGAGGTTGTGGCCCCGCCCCCTGTCACACACAGAGCCGCAGGGTTGATCAGGGGGTTTGGGCTCTGCCCCCTTGTCACACTGCTCCATGGGCCAGGAGGCCTCTCGGCTCCGCTGATCCCGGTGCTGGGAGGCCTCGCGGCTCCCGCTTGACACAGGGAGCAGGTGAGGGCCTCACTGCTCCGCTGATCCCCGGTGCTGGGAGGCATATTACCCTTTTACTATATAGGATAGAGGCCTGGGTGCACGGGGTGGGGGGCCTGGGCTGGGTTTGCCCTGAAAGGGTCTGGCTGGTTTGCCCTGAAGGGTGTCCTGGATCAGGGTGGGGGTCCCACTTGGGTGCCTGGCCAGCCTGGGCGAGGGGCTGAGGGCCGTTTTCAGGCTGGCGGGCGACTGAAGCTCCAAACCTCTCCTTTTTTTCTTTTTTTTTTTATTCTTGGATTTATTTACCTTCTATGCTGTCACTGGAACTGAGAGCCGGCTTTCTCTCTGAGGCTCGGCTCCAGCTCTGAGACCTCGGCTGCTGAAAGCAGGTATCTGGTTTGTTTGGGTTCTATAATCGAAACACTGTTTCAACTCCAGCTCTGAGGCCCGGCTGGCTGAAAGCAGGTTTCTGGGGTTTTGTTTATCTTCTATATTTGTAACAATGTTTCTTAAACTGCAAGCTCAGAGGCTGGCAGCGGCAGGCAGGGAACGTTGGCTTCCTCCATCACTGAAGCAAGCAAGCCTCCTGCTCGTTTCAAGCTGCCTGGCTGCCGGCCGCCATCTTGGTTGGCAGTTAATTTGCATATTGCCCTGATTAGCCAATGGGAAGGGTAGCGGAGGTACAGCTAATTACCATGTTTCTCTATTATTAGATAGGATTGCTTTAGGGATTACAATATGCATCTTACCTTATCACAATTTACTTTAGAATAATATTAACTGAAATATGACAAAACACAAAGTACCTGCTCAGGCTTATTCTTTCCTTTCCTGTCCTTTATACTTGAAAGGTTCTGAGTGGGCTGGGTTGCACACCTTTGACATGAGGCCATAATGTATCAAAAGAACTTTTATTGCAAGCACCTGGGTGCAGGGAGGCTGAGTCCAAAAAGAGAGACTGAAGGGAGAGGCAGGTTTTTATTAGCTTCTGCTGGCTGCAAGCAGTTCTGCTGACGTGCAGAGCTTGACTGACAGGTCTCATCTGCCCTTGGTTCCTCCCAGTGCCAGATGTCTGGTACTTATCTGGGCTATGCCAAGCTCAAGGCTGCAAGCTTTCTGGAAGATATCTGCTGAGCACAATAAGTTTCCTCTGCCCCGTTTTATTCTCTTTAACCCTTTCATTACTATTATTGTCATATATGTTACATGTATTATATATTTCATATATACTTTATAAATAATGTTATAACTAATGCTTCATGCAATGTTATGCATTTTAATTAAGAAAATAAATGAATCGTCAGGTAGGATAATCCTTACCTGTCCCTCCTTTTGGAGGGCAGATTGGAACATGATGATTGGAGATCGCATGATTCGTGATTAATGTCTCTGCGTAATCAGGACTTGTAACACCCTGATTGCTCCTAATCTGATTCTTCCTGAAAAAAAAAAAAAGAAAATAAATGACAAAAAACATACCTATAGAGTGTTTGATATTTACTTACATATTTCTTCACTTATTCATGTGTATTTAAGTTACTCTCTGGTATCATTATCTTTTGGCCTGAAGGACTTCTTTTAGTAATTTTTATTAGACCTATACACTAGCATCTCTTGAGATTTATTTATCTTTTTTTTCCTCTAGTTAATTCTTTATTATTAAATCTTTATTGTTCAGATTATTACATTTGTTCCTCTTTTTTCCCCCCATAACTCCCCTCCACCCAGTTCCCACCCCACCCTCCGCCCTCACTCCCCACCCACTGTCCTCATTCATAGGTGCGCGATTTTTGTCCAGTCTCTTCCCGCATTCCCCACACCCATTTCCCCCACAAGAATAGTCAGTCCATTCCCTTTCTATGCCCCTGATTCTATTATAATCACCAGTTCATTCTGTTCATCAGATTATTTATTCACTTGATTTTTAGATTCACTTGTTGATAGATGTGTATTTGTTGTTCATAATTTGTATCTTTACCTTTTTCTTCTTCTTCTTCTTAAAGGATACCTTTCAGCATTTCATATAATACTGGTTTGGTGGTGATGGACTCCTTTAGCTTTTCCTTATCTGTGAAGCTCTTTATCTGACCTTCAATTCTGAATGATAGCTTTGCTGGGTAAAGTAATCTTGGTTGTAGGTTCTTGGCACTCATCACTTTGAATATTTCTTGCCACTCCCTTCTGGCCTGCAAAGTTTCTGTTGAGAAATCAGCTGACAGTCATATGGGTACTCCCTTGTAGGTAACTGACTTTCTTTCTCTTGCTGCTTTTAAGAGTCTCTCTTTGTCCTTTGCTCTTGGCATTTTAATTATGATGTGTCTTGGTGTGGTCCTCTTTAGATTCCTTTTGTTTGCGGTTCTCTGCGCTTCCTGGACTTGTAAGTCTATTTCTTTCATCAGGTAGGGGAAGTTTTCTGTCATGATTTCTTCAAATAGGTTTTCAATATCTTGCTCTCTCTCTTCTTCTGGCACCCCTATAATTCGGATGTTGGTATGCTTGAAGCTGTCCCAGAGGCTCCTTACACTATCTTCGTATTTTTGGATTCTTTTTTCATTTTGCTTTTCCAGTTGGGTGTTTTTTGCTTCTTCGTATTTCAAATCTTTGACTTGATTCTTGCGATCCTCTGGTCTGCTGTTGGGAGTCTGTATAATATTCTTTATTTCAGTCAGTGTATGCTTAATTTCTAGTTGGTTCTTTATCACAACATCGAGGGTTTCACCAGTCTTCTTGAAGATCTCACTACATTTATTGGCGGTCTCACCAGTCTTCTTGAAGATCTCACTACATTTATCAGCGGCTGCTAGACAGTTCTTTAAAGACCTTAAAAGTGTGGTTTTGAACTCTATATCCAGCAGTTTGCTTTCCTTCATTTCCGTCATTTGTATCCTGTTTCTTTGTCTCGGCATTTTTTATGCTTCCTTGTGTTGATAAAGTGGTTTTCTGTGCTAAGTGTCC
>NW_005871452.1:865451-892918 GCF_000147115.1 Myotis lucifugus | reverse complement strand
CCGTGCATGTCTTGGGTGGGGCGGGTCCCAGGGATCAACAGGGCGGGCGGAGTGAGCAGTTATGGCTGCTCTCAGTCCTGCCTTCAGAGGCCCCGCTTCTCAGTGTCCCAGCAATCGCTGCAAATACCTCGGAGAGAAAGCTGCCCTCGAGTTCCGACCAATGCCAGACAGTCCTGCTTCTCCCGTATGAGTCTAGGTCCCCAGAGACTCGCCCGGAACTGGAGCTCAGAGCCTGAGACTCCCTCCCGATTGAAAAAGACAACCATGCCCTCAGCTGCCAGCCCGCTCCGCGTGCGCCTCTGTACCTTAGTATTTTACTTCCGCACCGCAGCTCCTCTGAGTCTCGGTATGCTTTTCTCTTTCCTTCTAGCTGTAGAATTTCCAATCAGCCAGCCTTCCTGTGGTTCTGGGTGATGTCTGTTCTGTCTTTTAGTTGTATTTTTGAAGTGGTTGTGCGAGGCAGCAATCTCCGGTGTTTACCTATGCCGCCATCTTGGTTTCTCGATCGAGATTTATTTATCTTGAAAAAGCTTTAATTAATCTTTATTGTCATGAGACTGACGTGCTACCTACTGTGCAACGAGGCACCTTAATCTTTTTTTTAATGTATTTTATTGATATTTTTTACAGAGAGGAAGGGAGAGGGATAGAGAGTCAGAAACATCGATGAGAGAGAAACATCAACCAGCCGCCTCCTGCACACTCCTTACTGGGGATGTGCCTACAACCAAGGTACATGCCCTTGACGGGAATCAAACCCGGGACCCTTCAGTCCACAGGCCAACGCTCTATCCACTGAGCCAAACTGGCCAGGGCAATCTTTATTTTTAAAAGATACTTTTTGCTGGATATCAAAATCTTGTTCGGCAATCTTTTCTTTCAGCGCTTTAAATATGCTCTCCATTGTTGCTGACGAGAAGTTATCTGTTAATTGTATTATTATTTAAGTGTATGTCTTTTTCTTCTTGCTTTCAATATTTTCATTTTGTATTTGGCTTTCAACATTTTGGCTATAAAGTGTCTAGATGTGGATCTCTTTGTATTTATCCTTCTTGTAGTTGTAGATTGTTTTCATTAAATTTCAGAAATTTGGCCCATGATATGTTTGAATATTTTCCTGCCCCTTTCTCTTTCTCTTCTCCCCTGAGGCTCCCATCAACTTATGTTGTTACACTTATTCTTGTCTCAGAGATGCCTGAGGCTGTCTTCATTTTTCTTCAGTTTTTTTTGCTCTTTGTTTTCAGATTGGACATTTTTTATTGATCTATAAAGTTTGCTGTTCCTTTATTTTGCATTGTTAATTCTGCTTTTGAGCCCCTTTAGTAAAAATTTCATTTCAATTATTTTACTTTTTCATTAAAAAATTTCCATTTGGTTCTTTTGTGTAACTTCTATGTCATTATTTAGATGTTCTATTTGTTGAATCAGTGCTGTATTGCATTCCTTTGGCTTTTTAAATATGGATTCCTTTAGCTCTTTGAACTTTTTTTTTCTTAAAGTTTATTTAATTTATTTTACTCATAAATTCCAACTGCAGTGCAATAATTGAAAACAAATTCCTTAATTTCCAAACATTTTTTTGTTTTTGTCTTTTTTTACATTTTTTAATTGATTACGATTTTACATATGTGTCCTTATCCCCACGTTATCCCCTACCCACCCCCCGCTCATGCCCTCACCCCCCCCCCATTGTCCATGTCCATTGGTTAGGCCTATATGCTTGCATATAAGTCCTTTGGTTGATCTCTCCCCCTTACCCCCATCCTCCCCTACCTTCCCTCCAAGGCCCGACAGTCCAATCAATGCCTCTCCATCTCTGGATCAGTCTTCGTTCATCAGTTTATGTTGTTCATTATATTCCACAAATGAGTGAGATCATGTGGTATTTATCCCTTAAAGAATATCCTTCAGCATTTCATATAATCCTGGTTTGGTGGTGATGAACTCCTTTAGCTTTCTCTTGTCTGTGAAGCTCTTTATCTGACCTTCAATTCTACATGATAGCTTTGCTGGGTAGAGTAGTCTTGGTTGTAGGTTCTTGCTATTCATCACTTTGAATATTTCTTGCCACTCCCTTCTGGCCTGCATAGTTTCTGTTGAGAAATCAGCTGACAGTCGTA
Organism: Myotis lucifugus; assembly: GCF_000147115.1. Classification (NCBI taxonomy): domain Eukaryota; kingdom Metazoa; phylum Chordata; class Mammalia; order Chiroptera; family Vespertilionidae; genus Myotis; species Myotis lucifugus. Next base: position 890,798 of record NW_005871452.1, on the reverse strand, counting down.
TGGGTACTCCCTTGTAGGTAACTGACTTTCTTTCTCTTGCTGCTTTTAGGATTCTCTCTTTGTCTTTTGCTCTTGGCATTTTAATTATGATGTGTCTTGGTGTGGTCCTCTTTGGATTCCTTTTGTTTGGGGTTCTCTGCGCTTCCTGGACTTGTAAGTCTATTTCTTTCATCAGGTAGAGGAAGTTTTCTGTCATGATTTCTTCAAATAGGCTTTCAGTATCTTGCTCTCTCTCTTCTTCTGGCACCCCGATAATTCGGATGTTGGTATGCTTGAAGTTGTCCCAGAGGCTCCTTACACTATCTTCATATTTTTGGATTCTTCTTTCATTTTGCTTTTCCGGATGGGTGTTTTTTGCTTCTTCGTATTTCAGATCTTTAACTTGATTCTTGGGATCCTCTCGTCTGCTGTTGGATCTCTGTATATTATTCTTTATTTCAGTCAGTGTATGTTTAATTTCTGACTGGTCCTTTTCCATTTGTTTGGCATTCTCATTAAGGTCCTTGAAGGTCTCACTAAGTTCCTTGGAGGTCTCACTAAGTTCCTCGGAGGTTCGTAGAAGATTCTTGAGTAGCCTTATAACTGTGGTTCTGAACTCTATGTCCTCCCTTCCTTTGCTTTCCTCCATTTCTTTCATTTGTGACATGTTTCTTTGTCTTCGCATTTTTGGCTGACTGCGAGGACCCGCTGTGTCTATAAGAAGAACTGCTACAGTAATATCAACAGATTTCTCTGCTTTGTTTGTAGTTTGGAAGTTTTGGAGCTCTGATCCAGCTGCAGTTTGTTCGGCTGCAGGTGCCTCCTTTGTGCAGCCGATCACAGCTTGGGAGGGGATGTGAATTGAGTGGGGCGGGGTCTCAGGGAGACACCAGTGCGGAGCAAACAATGGTGTTGTCACGCCTCCGCGTTTCCATGATTCCCCGAGTGCCGCGAGCCCCCACCGCCACAATGATCCCCGCGAGCAGCTCTGTGAGAAAGTCACCCTCGCTTTCCAACCGCTGCAGGACAGTCCTGTTTCTCCCCGTAGGAGCCTGGGACCCCAGTGTCTCACCGTAAATGAGTTCAGTGCGTTCGAGAGCTTGTATCCCCTTCCGATTGAAAGAAACCGCGCACCCAGGTGCAGCAGCCTCGGGCGTGCCTCTGACCTCTGTTCTTGGCGCCGCTCCCCTCCTACTCAGTCTCAATGCGCTTTTTTCTTTCCTTCTAGTTGTAGAACTTCCACTTGGTCAGCCTTCCCGTGGTTCTGGATGATAGCTGTTTTGTCTTATAGTTGTGGTTTTAATGTTGTTGTGGGGGGCAGCACGTACAGGGGTGTACCTTATGCCGCCATCTTGGTTCCTCCTCTCTTTGAACTTTTTGATAGTAGCTTCTTTGAAGGTTTTGCCTGCTAAATCCAATATCTGGGGATGTCAGAGCCAATTGCTATTGATTCCCCTTTTTCTGAGTATGAGCCAGACTTTCTTGTGCCTTTGCGTGTCTTGAGATGCTTTGTTAAAGAGACAATATATTGTAGCAACTCTGGATTCAGTTCCCCTCCATCATGCATTATTGTTGCTTCTCTTTTGTCTGTGAACTCTGTCTCCCAGCAATGAATGGCTGCTGGTGTATCTGCTCAGTTTTGTGTGTGTTTATTTTTATGCTTAAGCATTGCATCCCAGGCTTGTACTTGTGACTGCATAGCTTAGCATTCGGCCAAGGGCTAGTCAGATTATGTTCAGAGCCAAGGAGGCTTCCCCCTTCTGCTGATGGGTCTATGTGTGGGCCGGGGAGCACCTTCTAACTCAGGTGACTTTTAAGTTTACCCTGGCTTGCACATCCCGTTAGGATCTCTTGCCTCTTCTCTTCATATAGCCAATTCTGTTGGCCGTGTGTATGTCTTCAGCCTGCTTTAGTCTTTCCCCTGTTCATTAACGCCCTCTGCTTGATCTGGGATATGTGGCAAGTTTATCAAGGCCCCTATGCTGTCTCACCTCCTGGAACTCCCTAGTAAACCCCAACTTTTCTTCTGGTGCATTGATTGCTCAAAACAGCCCTGAACTGTTAGAAGAGCTGCTGGCCTTCCCTGACCCCTGCCAACGTGATGTACTTTAAGTGACAAAACTCCAAATCAAGTGAGATCGCTCTGGCAGTGAAATCAAATTACTGAACCACAGTAATGGGAACTGATGGCAGCTTCTTCAAGCAAGAACATCACAAACTTTTGCTGTTTATAGCTGAATAAACACATCTTAGTTTTATATATGCACTTGGTGAATTTCTAAGCATTGAAATAGTTGTTTTGGACTGTTTTGATAGTTTCCCCCAGCTTTTATAGATGATTTTTGGGAAGAGGATTTGTAAACCTGCTCACTTTTTCATGTCAAAAATACAAATATCATTGCCCTGACCGGTTTTGCTCAGTGGATAGAGAGTTGGCCTGTGGACTGAAGAGTCCCAGGTTCAATTCCGGTCAGGGCACATGCCCGGGTTGTGGGCTCCATCCCCAGTAGGGGCCTGCAGGAGGCAGCCAACCAATGATTCCCTCTCATCACTGATACTTCTATCTCCCTCTCCTTTCCTCTCTGAAATCAATAAAAATATATTTTAAAAAAATACCAACAGCATTTGTGTTGCAAGAATTATCTTCTATCATTGCAAGCTAGACACTGTCTATTTTCACTCACCATATAGTTCACAACATGTGTCCTCCACCCTGTGTTGCAAGATCTTGAAGGGTAAACACGAGATTTCTCAGAGGCCTTTGCTCTCAGGGTCCTGGATGGACATGGGTCTGCCCGTGAGCTGAGCTTGCGTGAGATGGAAGGCAGAAAGGAGGAGGTACCCTTCTGTTGGCAGTGGTGGTGTGTGATGTGCAGGCTCTGGCTGATGTAAACTTTTTCCAGTTTTCACCCAGTTCATGGGCCTGGGGACCTGTGACTTTGACAATGTTTTTCTGCAGCTTTTTGTTCTCTGGATTAGAGCTGCTGTAGCATGACTTTGAGGTCCAGTCATATAGCCCCACTGACCTTGACTTTTTCAGCCCTTTCCATGATTTTGCAAGTAATAATTCTCTGTATCAAACTCCTTTCTGTCTGAAATTTCTAGGGTGATTTCTATGTCATGCACTACAGTTTCATTTAGACAATTGTACTTTGGAAATGTTGAGGTAATTAAACTCTTCTTTTACCAGCGGTCACTGTCCTTTGAGAAGCTGTGTCCAGACCTGACTGAGGTCACAAATCACCCATAGCTCCTGAACTGGGATGTGGCAAATGGATGAGACTTGGGTTGCCTCCACGGGGCAGGGTGGATGTGTGTTTCATGTAATTTATGCATGTGCATTACTTAAAGTGCATATATGGGAAAGGGGTTGTAGAAGGATGATTTGTGTTGAAATCTTAAACATTCCAGCTCGGATGCTCAGAGGCGTGAGCATCTGCCCCTTTGTTGGGCGTCAACATGGGACGTTGACTGCCTTCCATCAAGACTCACACGATGCAGAAGCCTCCCAAGATGGGAAGAGGCTCCCACCTGCGGGCCTGAAACACCACAGTTCTTCACAGCAGCAGTTTGGTAAGAGCCTGAAAGGTGGGGAGCGCACACGGGAGAATTTAGCACAGCCTTGGAGATCCAGCCAGAGTTGCCGTGGTGGCTGGGACCCAGGAGGGACCACAGGTGGGGAAAGACATGAGGAACAGTTTAGGGGCAGGAGGGTGGTGATGAGTGGGAGTGAGAGCTCCCCTCCCCCCTCCCGGAGCTTAGGAGTTCAAATTCATGACTGAATTATTCTAACTCTGTACCTTGGCTTCCTTGTCTGAAAAATGGGCTTTAGTAGAAATTAAATGAGATAAATGCTAGTAACTTAAACATAATCTAGAACAAAGGAGGTGCTCAACAAATGACAGCTAATGATTATGAAAATAACGATAGTAATAAAGCATAGCGCTGGTGTGAGTTGGAGGTGAGCCACACTCGCTCCCAGAATCCTGTGAAATCTGCAGGCATGCCAGAGCCCACTGTTAAACTCCGCCTCCAGTGAACACTCCGTCACATACACTCACAATAATAGGTGATAGTAAAGCCGCAAGACCCTTCACTTCCCAACTGCTTTGCTACATTTTGCTGTAACTGTGCTCTGAAGGTGAGTTACACTTATTTATCTTTGTGGGTCAATACTATAAAATGATTGCTACTGCACGTCTGTCTCCAAGGCCATTCAGTATAGTTGCCATTGGCAACTTGAAATGGCTGCAGGGGAATTAAGAGTGGAGAAATCATAAAATCCTGCAAATCAAGGCTTTTAAAAAAACAAAAACAGGAGAGCATATTATTAAATATCTAAAAGCATACTTCCTAATGTCTATTGTTCTTGTTGCTATGGGCTGAATAGTGTCCCCCTAAAATTGACAATTGAAGCCCTAACCTCCAATAAGACTCTACTGAGAGACAGGGCCTGTGCAGAGGTGATAAAAGTTAATAAGGTTATTAGGTGGGGCCCTAATCCAAGAGTGATAGTCCCTTCTGTTAGGTTAGGTGGCTCAGGAGGCGGCGTAAGAAATAAAGAGTCGAGTGAATCAGAAGAGAAAAGAAAAGGAAAGGAAAGGTTTATTGCGTCCCTGGGAGACCCACAGACCCCAAAGACAGGGCACGTGGATTCACGCCAACAGGGAGGGGGGCGCTTTTTTTATACTGCGGTTGGGTGAGGGGCGGGGACATGAGCTGAGGTATTCAGCTGAGGAAGTTCCTGCTGCAGGGGGTCAGCAGGGTATTCAGGAAGGAGTCAGTATCTGTGTGGGGGTCGTGTTGATTCAGGGAGAAACCAGTATCTGTGTCTGGCAGGCTGATCTGTTAGAAATGCCAGGGGAAGTCCATTATCTCATCACAGGTCTGCATGCATCTGATCCTGGGCTCTCTCCTAACACCTTCCCTTCCTAAGAAGAGGAGGAAACACCAGGCTGCCTCTCTCTCCCTGCAATGTGAAGACACAGGGAGAAGGTGTTATGCCCAGATTTCAAGATCCCCATTAGACCATCAGGGGAGCCAGCCAAGTCCGATGCAAAAGCAGAGAGTCCTTTATTCGAGCTAGCTCGACTCCCCCACCTTGCCGACGCAGCGGCAGGAAGCAGAGAGTGACCGCTGTGGGAAAAAACAGGGTTTTAATAGGGGGTGGAGTCAGGGTAGGAGAGGGGACTGTGGGCCCTGCCGATTGGCCAGGCGCAAGTCGGTGTCTTGTTCCTGGGTGTGGCTAGCAGAGGCTTAGACTTCCGGGAAGAAGGTAGCACATGGCTGCTGCCCCAACATGGAGGATATGGGGCAAGATGGAGGGCGTAGTCCTCGCCCTTTCATTCCCCCCTTTGTCTTGGAACTTCTGGCTCAATTATGAGACGGACTGCATTTCTATTTCACCGTTGCTAGAGGCCTGTAGTGGGCACACAGAACTATCAACTGAACTATCCCTATACGCTTAACAAATGGTCCGCTGGAAGGGAAAGAAACCATTTTAGCTTTAACAACTTCTATTGAAATAGGATTTTTCTTCTTAAAATTCCTTCATGGCTATTAAAAAGCCAGATTAAGATTAATTTATCTATTGTATTCAATGTGGCCTGATGTTTGCATAAACACAAGAATGGTAACCGACCACCTTTGCTGGAATCTCATGGTTGAATTTTAATGTGCCCCGTAGGGCCAGGAAGCCAAGCCATCCAGCTGCCATCAGGCCCGCCTGCAGTATCTGCTGAGTTAGGTGAATCCCTCACCTGTAGCAACTCCACCTGAGCCCACACTCTAGGCTTTAAGCCCATCTCAGTAGCCCTCCTACTTGTTGCGGCCCAGAGTGTGTGGGGGTTCCACAGGGACGCAGAGGCATCTTTACTGCTCCCCTTCTACTCTTACCAACCGCCAGTGATGGTAGGGCATCGGCCTGACGCTCCAGCACCAGCCATTTTCAGGGCTTCCAAGCAGGATACCAGGCTTTCTTCGTGGCATTCTTACTGGCTTCAAGTTTTTAGAGCTCAGACAGGGCTCTTTAAAACATGATACTCCAGTCAAAGTTTTATGTTAATAAAACCACTATTAGGAACCAGTCTTATTGAATCTATGCAAAGTAATGTATTGCCATGACTTATTTAGCATTGCCAGATTTTAGAGGAATTATATAAGGAGAAAAACATACTGATCTGCTCTAAGGTTTTCTGACTTTTCTTGCTAATTCCTTTACTTTTGGGGGTCACCCCACAAAGTTCCCTTCCAGGACAGCCAACATACATTCAAACCTGCAAGAGAATTAATTAAAGGTCAATATAACATATCAATACAATGAAACATAATATTGGCATCATGGCCACTTCAGGCAGCCAAATCTTCTGCTACTAAACATGTGATACTAAAGTCTATTCCTGACCTTCTTATGAATTGTCCTTGTCTTTTTGGAGCCATGTCCATGAAGACACAAGCATTATCTGAGTCTATTCAATGTTACCAGCATCAGGCAGGTTGAGCACGCCGTAGCTTGAGCTTGAGTGGGTTGCGTTGATCTCTATCAACGCTCCATTTGGTGACAAAGTCTTCCCGGATCACGGATGGGTCTGCTGACCAGACATGAGTGTGATGAACCCAGGTCGCGATGCCGTCTACCTTGAGAGCGGTGGGGGTCGTCAGCACCATGGCGTAGGGACCCTTCCAACGTGGCTCCAGGGTCTCCAGGCGGTGCCTTTTGACGTAGACCCAATCTCCTGGTCTGTGCTGATGAGGAGTTGGGGTTGAGCCGGTCTCCTGGATGGCACCGAAGTGCGGCCAAATGTCCTCGTGCGCCCTCTGGAGCCCTCTCAAGGAAAGAGATAGTTCTTGCAGCAAGAAAGTCAGCTTTAAGGTTAGGAATGATAGGGGGTGGCCTGCTAAACATGATAGGAGAGCCACCCAGTCCCCGCCAATTTCCATGGTTTCTTTCTACCTGCCCTGAACTCTGGGGTCTATAAGCATAATGTAATTTTCAATTTGCCCCAATAGCCCTGGTTATTACCTGCGTTACTTGTGCCCTTTGTGGCAGAGCAGCAACCAGGCCTCTTTCAAGGGAGTACGCTAGAAGGAGATATCAGCCCCTCCTTTGCTAGCAGCAACAGGTACCAAACCCTTTCAGTACATTTGACCAGCTTCATTCCCACCCATCTTTACAGATGTCAGGGCCCATTGTCTTCCTTTAACCAGCAAGCTAAATGACACTGACCTGTATTATCTAATTCAGCACAGGCAGGGGGAAGGGCCCATTAAATCTTTGCCTTGAGGAACTGTGAGCCCCACTCTTAAATGTCCCAATCAGGCTAGAAATGCCACAAATACCTTTTAAATTTACCCCAGAATTCCAAAATCCCAACCCAGCACAGAATGTCACATAGCAAATCAAAGTTCCCAGCAAACAAACAGACAGAGATGTTTACAAACATCAAATGAACATTTATACTTACATCTTTTCAGTGAACAAGTATCTTTACAGTCTTGGGCTCTTGAGCAGATAACAGGAACACCGCCCAAGTCCCCTGATGGGGGCCTGACAGGAACAGATGTGGGGGCCTTTCTTTCCCACATCCCAGGACAGAATTCTTGACCTATGTCTCATTCAGATAGAAACGGTTTTCATCACAAACAAACAAACAAATCCAAAACCAAAAACCAAGAAAATCAAGGCCAGAAGTACCCTCTGATGTTTCAGGGGTACCAAGGAAGGAGAAGTTAGGCAGTGTCCAGCCCTTCTCACAATATACCACCAGTGACCAGTTCCAGCTTACTGGCCTATTATTTATTCAACATTTCTTTTTCCTTCCATCACACCAAAGCCATGCTTTCCAGTTAGTTAGAAATTTTAGCCTTAATGTTTAGGTGACATGTAAATAATTAATATTCTTCAGATTAACAATACATTCAAATTTTTTTTAAGAGACACAGAAATTTCACTAAACAATTTTAAACAACAAAGATACATATTTAAGCAATAAGGACAGATCAATTTACAGAAGCAGAGACAGCATGCAATCCAAACCACAGCTTTGGGTAAACACATTATCTAGAACCTAGGTTAAACTTAGGCATATCCTGGGTCTCCCGAACACTGAGTTGGCAAGTTAGCTGGAGCTCTCCCGACCCTGGAACAGCTGCACTGTCCCTCCCAGGCAAAGGAAAAATATGTCCTTTAAGATCAGTATGAAACCACAGTTTCTACCTGAAATAATTATACTTTAGAAATTGGATTACTGCTATCAGTCCCTTTTAAAGACTTTGACATAACTTTTAATTGTCCTTAGTTTAAGGAAAGCAGGGTTTTCTAGATTTAAGAGATTAGCTTAAAAATAAATCCAAGAGGCAAGCACACTTGCTGCCCCATAAAACTCTGCCTTAAAGCTCCACCCCTGAAATCCCATCCTGCCTCAGTGAGCAGACATTCCTTGCGTGATTGGCTAAGTCAGAGGGAGGGGCCTTTGCTGTTTCAAGATGGCAGCCCCCAGGGGAGCGGCAAACCATGCGGCCAACATGGCGGCTGCCAAGTCACACAGCTCAGAGTGGCTGTCTAAACTGTTCTCTGACAGAAAAGATGATTTCCTTATTCTCACAATAAACAAGGGAAGAGCAAACCAAAATTCCTAAAAGATAGATGGCCAACATTATATTTCAGACAAACAGAAATCTCATTAGCTGTTTATACCTTTTATAATTATCTTAAAGAATATCAATTAAATTTAAACTGGTTTTTGTATTAAAAATTCAGTTGAGATGTTAAAATTAATCCTCTTTTTTAATCAGAACAATGAGTAACATATTTTGAATTTCTAATTATTTAAGAGAAAACACATTTTATTTTTTCAAAAACAAGTTATACATTAGATATTTAATTAATTTCTCCCGATTCAGTTTGCACTTTAAACTTTCAGAGCTTACAAGTCAAATATTAGTAGTTCTTTGATTAACTACACTTTTATATCTTTAAGAATAAATTTTAAAATCTAATAATTAACTTTAAACCATGTTTTTTTCTGCCCAGGGAAACTGAGAAGCGAACTTGTAGGTATTAAAAAATGACTACTGGTGGAAAGCTGATTTCAAAGGAGCCACCTTTTGGCTGCTTGACCTTTTCTGGGAAGGTCGGCTAGCAAAAGGTGTAGCCATTGAAATGCAAATTAACATTCCTAAAGATGGCTGCTGGCGGGGAATTGGATTACCTGCATGCTAGGGGAAGGGCGTGTCTATCCCTCCCTCCATTAAAAAAGGGTGTATCTTTAAACTTTTTAATGGCAAGAAAGGAGACCTTAAACTTTCAGAGCTTTAAATCTTAGGTAGCAAATTAAATACTTAGCATTTTTCAAATCAATACTTTTACATTTAAGGATACATTTCAAATAAAATATAAGGCATTTTCAATTAATAGCTTAACTTCTATCATCTAGACTTCATACTAGGCATACTCAGATCAACATTTCAGTATTATAAATCTCAATACTTTTAGATGATTTGAACTTAAAAGTTTTAAGTTTCCAGTCAATAAGCCTGGCATAGCTGCTAAATTTCAAAATGGTCACAATTTTCCTGCTGGGGAAGTCAAGAAGCAAATCCATAGCTATTCACATGTAAACTTGACTATCAACTTCCTGGTGGTACTTGCCTTAGGGCGGGAAATTTCAAAAGAGCTACTTTAAATCGCCTTGGGAAATCAGCCTGTATTTCTTTGTCAGGTTCATCTCCGCCATTTTTAAGGCCAAAACAGTCTCGGGTTTTTGTTCTGTACACAGCAAAAGGTCAAGTTCAGCTCAAAACTATGCACACTCATTTTTAAACTGGCCTTTTCCCTTTACATGTGCACAGAAATCCCGGATGCATTTACTTGGGAAGGGGGTGACCTGTTTTCACAGATAATTACTCAGATGCCCACCTGACCTAAGTCCTGAAGCCACACAAAGGAGGGGAGAGGGCAGGCCCCCTCCCTCCACACTCGCATACTTTCACCAGACATTCATTCAGAGTTTAAACAATAACAACTTCTCAACTCCTGAGGGAGCTCTACAGCCTCCCCCAATCTCCTTGAATTGATCAATCACAATACCCAAAGGAGCAGTCTGAGTCCGTCCCATAACATCCGTCCAGTAAGTCCACAGAAAACAGAAAAACACAGACACAGACAAACAAGAGGGCCCCAAAGAACAGCCTTCCAACTCCATGGAAGCGAAACCAAAACAATCTTCCAACTCCATGGAAGCAAAAACCGAAAACGATGGCTGCCAGCCAACCAGTGGCTGCGCACCAACCAGCGGGAGCGACCCGCCTGTCTCAGATTGAGGGGGTTCCTACAGACCTTCTGACTCCGCAGAAGCAAAACTACACCCCTCCAGATGGAGGGCCGAGGTGTCCCCGGACTCTTCCCGCCCTTGATCCCCTGTGCGTCCACTTAAGATCATTGCGGGCGAATACAGATTTCAGAAGTGAGCTCACACAGGACAGATACAAAACACACAACAACACAAACACCTACCACGGTCAGTCAGGCCGTCCGGACTGGGGGGTCCCTCAATGGTGTTGGGGATCCCGGCGAGCCCCCAAATGTTATGCCCAGATTTCAAGATCCCCATTAGACCATGAGGGGAGCCAGCCAAGTCCGATGCAAAAGCAGAGAGTCCTTTATTCGAGCTAGCTCGACTCCCCCACCTTGCCGACGCAGCGGCAGGAAGCAGAGAGTGACCGCTGTGGGAAAAAACAGGGTTTTAATAGGGGGTGGAGTCAGGGTAGGAGAGGGGACTGTGGGCCCTGCCGATTGGCCAGGCGCAAGTCGGTGTCTTGTTCCTGGGTGTGGCTAGCAGAGGCTTAGACTTCCGGGAAGAAGGTAGCACATGGCTGCTGCCCCAACATGAAGGATATGGGGCAAGATGGAGGGCGTAGTCCTCGCCCTTTCAAAGGCAGCTGTCTACAGGGTAGGAAGAGTTCTCACCAGAACACACCATGCTGGCACTGCTTTTGGAATTCCAGCCTCTTGGATGGTGAAAACTAAACGTCTGTTGTTTAAATCAGCGGTCGCCAACTGGTGGTCCGTGAGGTCCGAAAGGTTGGTGACCTCTGGTTTAAATCACACAGTCTCCGGTTTCTTTATGAGAGCTCAAGCTAGGACACTTGGTGGGTGGTGGTGGTATTGTAGGGAAGCATGCCTCTATGATTCATCTTCACAGAAAAGAAACAGCATGTGGCCAGGCAGTTACTGAACTTCCCCAGAGCAAACAGGATGTGTGTGTGGGGGGGGGGGGGGGGGCGGGTGGGTGAGAGCTGTGCATGTGGCTGATAGCACATGTTCCAGGAAGATTCCCGTAGATTCGGAATCTAGGGCCTACCAGCCATGGGCAAACTACGGCCTCCGGGCCGGATCCGGCCCGTTTGAAATGAATAAAACTAAAAAAAAAAAAAAAGACCGTACCCTTTTATGTAATGATGTTTACTTTGAATTTATATTAGTTCACACAAACACTCCATCCATGCTTTTGTTCCGGCCCTCTGGTCCAGTTTAAGAACCCATTGTGGCCCTCGAGTCAAAAAGTTTGCCCAACCCTGGCTAGACAAAGGGAGGTGGAGGCAACTGGAAAAGGCCCCAGCCCATTTTTTTAAATAACCCAATGGGAGACAGCAAGACCTGGGCGACCTATTAGGAAACAGGTGACCAAATAGTCCTCAGCCAATGAGGAACTGGAGGAGGGTCTAATAGGCTGTGTCCCCTGCCCCACGGGTGACCCTGTACAATGGGCGCCCACTCTCAGAGTGTTATTAAAAGTCTTATTTTCACCACACTTCTGTTTCCTAGTCCATCATTTGAAATTTGGACAGGTGAGCCATTTCTCACAATTTGGGGGCGTGTCTTGGACTTCTGTACCCATGGAGAGGGAAAGGATGTTTAAGGGGAGGTGCCCCACCTGAATTTGGGTGGCCTCTTGGCCTGAGCCCCATCTCTTCGTGGATGCCATAGAATAGGCCCGAGACTCTTTCTCTTTGGAAGATGGTGAAAATGGCACAAGGGGGATATATGCTGCAACCAGGCAGGCCACATGCTGGGCCAAAACGGTAAATTGGACTAAGTGCCGTTTTGGTGGTCGGGTACATGTGACTGGGAAAGGTCTGGGACATAACGCGAGTGTGGAGTTCTGATTTGCGGTTCCATCTCCCACAGGGGAAATGGCCAGAAAGGGACCTCTCCAGTATGGGAGGCTGAGCATGAACGGTCGCAAAGGACCTGCCGAGGATGGGAAACAGAAATTCTAGGTCTAGGGAACACATTCCCCCAGAATAGTCCATTGGAGAATGCTGAGGTTCTGGGGAGGGCAGTTCCTAAACCAGGGACAGGAGACATTGCTCTGCTTTGGTGTTTTGTTTTGTTTTTTACTGCAGGGCATTCTGTGGTGTAAACTTTTAGTGTGTTGTGCGTGCCTGTATAAGAGTGTTTCGGTTGATGTTTTGTGTCTCTTTGTTCTTTGGTTTAATTTGTTTAAGAATGGGGCGAGTCCCACTTTGGGGAAGCCCAGTTATGTGTGGTGGGGCTGAACACGTGACAGAGATGGCAGGAACGTCCCAGCAGCTGCCAAGAATTCTTAATCTTGGCGACTCTTCCTGCTCTCCCTCTCAGGGCTTCACCCACCGGAAACTCTTAGCTAGTGAGATTTCTGTCTGTGTGTCTGTAATGCAATTTTGGCTTTCTATCTCTTGGGGACTCTAGTTTGCTCTTTAGTTTATAAATATAGGGACAAAGATTACATGGAAAAGTAGGGATTACAGGCATGGGGAAGTGGGCAATGCCGGCTGGGTTGGGACTCCATTGTTTGGGCAACAAGGTTAATGTTTCCACGGCAATGGGCAGTTTCTGAATGAGAATGGACCACATTCCAAGGTTGACTCCCAGGCCAGGAGGGGGTGGGGGGAAGGGCACGTATGACTCCCAGCCAGGTTGGTATGTCCTTTTTTTAAACAGAAAGGGTAATCATGGTTAACAGAGCATGATTAATATTTCCCATGACCATAACTAGTCCCCAATGTTCTGTTTTTGCCTATAACACTGAGAGGAACAGATCTGTAGAAGTACCCTCCAGCAGGCTGCAAAATAGCAGGAGGGGGGCACTCCTGTTTTTATAAAGTAAAATAAAATAAAATAAAATAGTACTTTCACATTAAAGCCACTGAAGGCCAGTGAGTTAACCCTGTTACAAAATTTTCCAAGAAAATGCCTTGGATAATAATAATTGGCTTTAAAATCTCAAAGTTGTATAAATATAACAAAAGTAAAAGTTATATGATAAAGCTTTTTCAGAGTTTTCCAAAGTTTTTAGTAACTTAAAACTTTGGAGTTTGCTGGGTTAATTAGTAAAAATTTTAAATGTCTAGGTATTTTGAAATAACAGGATACTGAAACATTAATTAATCTGAGTTTTCCTTGTATGAAGAATCAAGAGGATAGATTTGAATCTATTAATTGAATATGTTTTGTATTTTATTTGAAAAATAACCTCAAAAGTGTGAATGTATTACTAATCTGACAAATGCTAAGTACTTGACTTGCCTCCTAAAATTTAAGGTTTCTAAGAGTTAAAAATTCTAGCTAATTGAAAAGAAATTATATGGTTTTGGTAATAGAAGGCATAAGATGCATTATTGAAATAATTAGGAAATTAAGCTAAATGAATAAAGATTTGTGAAAATTATAGAAGGATTGTGAAGAGAACTCTTAAAGGGAAATTATAGGTAGGTGAATCTAAAGTAGACTAATACAGAATTTGTTTAGACCTTTTCCAGAGAAAAAGTTTTCTGTTAAAAGGGAAAAGGTTTTTCCTGTATTTGCCTAGGAAGCAAAAGTTCTATAAATTATTGGAATAATTATATATTGTGATATTTTAATCAAGTACTTATTACTTTAACAAAGTGATCTTATTGTGGGACCTGAAGTTTCACTAGCTCACGTTTGTGTTTAACACCCTCTTGCCGCTTTGAATGATATCTAGTCTTTTGGTAGATGGGTTTGACAGCCTTCCTAGGGTTTAAATTTTAAGAAAAAAATTTTTGACCTAGAGTTCACTTTAGGTCATTCCAATAGGCTCTGGAATGCCTCAAGGATTTGTTTTCTCTTTATGAAGGAAAATTTTATACTGAAGTTACATAGGAACCTTTGTCAAATAAAGAAATAATAACTACATTCCATTTATGTATGCTTATTATTAAACTAGATTCTGATATGCTTTCAGTTATAACTAATGGTTATTATTATAATATTGCGAATGCTGTGTTTTGCAGAAAGGACAAGAATCCATGTCATTTGCATTATAATGAAATCCATAACTGTGTCATTTTGAATTTCTTCTTGTCATTTGGAGACAGTTGCTGTTTTGTTATAATGCATTTTAAAAAAAAATGTTACATCTTCTGAGGAGTCCATGGAAAGGTCTGGTAAGGAAAATCAGATGGTCTTAAAGCAGCGGTTCTCAACCTGTGGGTCACGACCCCTTTGGGGGTCAAACGACCCTTTCACAAGGGTCGCCTAAGACCATCGGAAAATACATATATAATTACATATTGTTTCTGTGATTAATCACTATGCTTTAATTATGTTCAATTTGTAACAATGAAATTGTGGGTCACCACAACATGAGGAACTGTATTAAAGAGTTGCAGCATTAGGAAGGTTGAGAACCACTGTAAACAAGTTGGTGTATTTTTCTCCCTATATCATCCCTCTGAAATTTGACAGTCCTTAATGAGTTAATCATGGCAATACATTTCTTTGCATAAATTCAATAAGACTGGTTTCCAATGGTGGTTTTATTGACTGAAAACTTTGCCTGGAGTGTTATGTTTAAAAGAGTCATGTCTGGACTCTGGAGACTTGAAGCCAATAAGAGTGCCATGGAGAAGGCCCGGTATCCTGCTCGATGGCCCTGAAAATGGATGGCGCTGGAGCTTCGGGCCCACACCCTGCCATCGCTGGCTGTTGGTCGCAGTGGGGGGAGAGCTGCCCAACCTCCCATGCGCACTACACTGCAATGCGTAGGAGGGCTGCTCAGGTGGGCCTTGAAGCCTAGGGTGCAGGCCCACGAGTAGAGCCGCTGCAGGTACAGATCTTGGTGAGGAATTCACCCAACCCTGATGGCAGCTAGATGGCTGGGCTTCTCTGCCCTGAGGGACACATTGAGACTCAATCATGAAATTCCAGTAAAGGCAGTCAATTACCATTCTTGTTGTGTTTATGCAAATGGTCAGGCCAAATTGAAACTAGACTTAATGCAATAGGTAAATTGGTCTTAATTTGGCTCTTTAATAAAAATAAGGGTGATTTTAGGGAGAAAAACTCTATTTCAATAGGGAGTTATCAGAACTGAAATGTTGTTTTTTTCCTTCCACCAGACCATTTGTTGTAATTCTTGCTGTTCTAATTTTTGCTCAATAATACTAAATTTTATAATACAGTTTGTCTCCGCCAAGTCACAACCCCACCTCCTTCCGTGCCCAGCCCTCATCATCCCTCCGAGAGAGAGCAAGGATCTCTTGGCTCTGAGAGAAACCTTCATCTCCCCTCAGCATGGAAGCAGTTAAGAGACCTGACGCCCCCTTTCCCTGACAGAATTCAGAGCCAACATCCTTGAGGGGTTGTGTTAGGCAATTAGACAGACATGAGCCGAGCAAGGACGATGGGCCAACTGGAGGAGAAATGGATGGGCCAACCCTGAGACATGCTTCTCACCACTCCAACTGCTCTGATGCTGGCAATGAAGGAACCTGTATAGACTGTCTCTCCCTCTCCCTTCCTCTAAGAAAGCCAACAGATTTCTAGAACAGTTAATGAAGATAGAATCAGTGTAAGAAAAAGAGGGGGGAATTTGTAGGAAGCATGCCTCTATGATTCATCTTCATAGAAAAGAAACAGCATGTGGCCAGGTGGCTACTGAATTTCCCCAGATGCAAGCTGTCAAACTCGAGGATGGCGGGCCCCATGCCTCCTTTAAATAAATGAGGCATGCGGCCTGCCAGCCCAAGTTTGACATGCTTGCCCCAGAGCAAACAGGATGTGGAGGGTGGGGAGAGGGTGAGAGCTGTACACATGGCCAATAGCACATGTCCTAGGAAGATTCCCCTAGACCCGTGGTCGGCAAACTGCGGCTTGCGAGCCACATGCGGCTCTTTGGCCCCTTGAGTGTGGCTCTTCCACAAAATACCACGTGCGGGTGCACACATACAGTGTGATTGAAACTTCATGGCCCATTGGCAGAAGTTGGTATTTTGTGGAAGAGCCACACTCAAGGGGCCAAAGAGCCGCATGTGGCTCGAGAGCCGCAGTTTGCCGACCACTGCCCTAGACAAAGGGAGGTGGAGGCAACTAGAAAAGGCCCCCGCCCATTTTTTAAAAATAATCCAATGGGAGACAGCAAGACCTGGGCGACCTATTAGGAAACAGGTGACCAAATAGTCCTCAGCCAATGAGGAACTGGAGGAGGGTCTAAATAAATAGGCCGTGTCCCCTGGTCCACGGGTGATCCTGTACAATGGGTGCCCACTCTCGAGAATATTATTAAAAGTCTCATTTTCACCACGCTTCTGTTTCCTAGTCTGTCATTTGAAATTTGGACAGGTGAGCCATTTATCACAGTATCATTATTAAAGAGCAGTGTTTGTGCATGGAAAATCCCCCCCCCCCCCCCAGGCCCTCCATGTCTCTTTTGTATTCTCCTCCTCCTCCTGTCTTCTAAACCTTTCCTCTTCCTGTCTCCAGTGAAAACCCTTCCCTCCAAGCCCTGGCCCAGCTGTGGTCCTCAGGTGCAGAGACCTGTGAGGGGCCAGCAGAGGGCGCCAGGATGCCAACCCCAGCTCTGGGGTGACATCAGGTCTTGATGGTTGACTTCCAAGTTAACTTGTGCTCAGGGGATTCTGGATTCTTTCTTTTTCTTTTTTTTTTAAATATATTTTATTGATTTTTTACAGAGAGGAAGGCAGAGGCAGTTAGAAACATCCATGAGAAAGAAACATTGATTAGCTGCCTCCTGCACGCCCCCTACTGGGGATGTGCCGGCAACCAAGGTACATGCCCTTTACTTGAATCGAACCTGGGACCCTTCAGTCCCCAGGCCCATGCTCTATCCACTGAGCCAAACCGGTTAGGGCGGATTCTGGATTCTTGACCCTTATCAGATATTACTTTGACATTTTTTTCTCCCATTCTATTCTTAATATTGTTCTTTGAAGCAGAGATTTTAAATTTGATGAAATCCTATTTACCTCTCTTGGGGGTTTTTGCTTGTGCTTTTGGTATCATATCTAAGAAACCATACTTAATCCAAGGTCACAAAGATTTACACGTATGTTTTCTCCTAAGAGTTCCTTCATTTAGGTCTTTGATGTATTTTGAGTTACTTCTGTGGTGTGAGGCTGGGTTCTAATTTTATTCTTGTGTGTGTGGACTTCCCATTGTTCCAGGAGCACTTGCTGAAAATCAACTTACCACAAGGTGTGTGTTAATTTCTGGACTCTTGATTCTACTACACTTATCAGTTTCTTTAAAAAAAAAAAAAGCCAGATGGAATTTTTTAACATTTATAGATAAATTTGGGGAATATGTCAGCACTTTGAAGGGCAAAAGAAGCCATGTGGAGGAGGAGGAGAGAGTTTTGCAGACAATCTCAATGTTGGATGATCACCCTAATGGGATGCCCCTTCAGAACAGCTCTGGCTCAAGTAGGAGAACCTCCTGCCACTGGACACCTCAGGACAGAGGGGAGGTCTTGGCAGGAGCATCCAACTTGGAGAGGCACCCTAACAACTCCCATCCCAGCAGCTACATTGTTGAACAGCCACGCAATATTAACTCAGAGACTCCTACCAACTGAAACGTCTCCTTTCCAGGAACAAAACTATGCTGGCCTCAAAGAGGATGAACAGGAAATTTATTGCTGTCCTGGTATATTTGTAAAAGACCGGAAATAACCTAAATGCCTATCGATGGAGACAAAGTATGGCATACTTATACCATGGGGTACTGTGCGGCCATAAAAACATATGCTGATAAGAAACCAGGTGTAGACGGAAAGGTTAGACTTACCCCAAAGGTGCGGTTTGCAGTTCAGGTTGGAGCGAGGAACGCGCGCGCGGGCGCAGGGGGAAATCTGCGCAC
The DNA here is from genome assembly GCF_000147115.1 of Myotis lucifugus. Classification (NCBI taxonomy): domain Eukaryota; kingdom Metazoa; phylum Chordata; class Mammalia; order Chiroptera; family Vespertilionidae; genus Myotis; species Myotis lucifugus. Next base: position 872,659 of record NW_005871452.1, on the reverse strand, counting down.
TCCAAAATCCGCACACATAGAGGCCAGCGTAATCCGCAAGTGGGGAGGGCTCCCGCAGGGCTGCTGCCAGAAGGTAACACTATAAATGAGCCCATAGTTGGACTGGATGCAAAAAGGGCTACCTCAGAGTTTCCCTGATAGCCGGCTACGTGTTGCCAGGGGCTTGAGCGCGCGCAGACATAACGCGCAGACATTTCGCGCAGTTCTGGAGGGTGGAACCCTGCGAGTTCGAACAGCTTCCCAGGCTCTTGTTTGCACACTTCCTCTTACTTCTGTGAGTTTGATTGTTGACCCCAGTGGATGTGATTGCCCAGTTGGGGTCACTAGCAGAGCTTGTAGGGGAAGTCTGTTTTGGGGGAGCCGGGGAAACAGAGCTGGGAGTGGTGCCTGGGGAACCAGCTCTGGGCGGAGCTGGTTCAGGTACAATACAGAGTTCCTGGTCCGAGAGAACTTATAGCCTCGGAGGTCAATCCAGAAACACTGCCACCCAGAGGCAGAGCCACGAACTGACTCTTCTGTAAATACAGATAAGGCAATAAGGGGATTTTACGGCCGGCCTTAAAATCAGGACTGTGGCTTAAAACACAGAGGAGCAGTGTATCAGAGGGAAATTCAACATTCTCCTGAATTCCGGGCGGGCCAATAAGAAGAGTAGAAGATCTGAAGCACCTGCATTACTGCACATTTTTATTTTTATTTTTTAAATTACTTTTTCTCCTTTTAACTAAGAAAACATTTTTTTTCCTGTTTTTCTTTTTTCTTTTTCTCCATCACCTGATTTTGCCCTTTCAGCTACTACATTTTTATTTTTAACTAGTATTTTTACCGCTACCATTTTACCATTCTTTTAAGTGTCATTTTATTTTGTCTTTATTTTATTTTGGGACTAATGTTCTCCATTCTATTTTCATCGTTCCTTTAGCAACATTTTTCTCTACCTCAATTTGCCTCTGTGCTAAACAATCTTCCCCACTTTTTCCCTTTTGCTGTCCTGTTTCTCTTACCCTACTCCAGCTTTTGATTTTCCCTACTCTTTTTACCCCCTGTCAAAATTTAACCCTGCTTATATATCCTACGTCCAATCCCCTGTTCTAAATCCTTATACACCTTTCCCTTATCTTCCTTCACTATCCAATTTTTTTTCTCTTCTTCTTCTTCTTTTCTCTCTCTATTGTCTTATTGTTGTTTGCTTGATTGACGAGTATATTGGGGTTTTTTTTCTAGGATTGTTTGTGATGTTAGACTGCTTATTCTTTTTATTTTCCTGCCCCTCCCTCTCCCCCCCCTCCCCTGGTTATTTCTGTGTTTCTGTTTCTCCTTGCGTCACTTGATATTATTGGTTGTATGTAGTTTGTATTCATCTCCAGGAATCTGTTGCTGTAATTTGTTGGTATTAGTGGCGGACCTATAGGAGTTTTCTCCTCATATAAATAGTCTCTTCCCCTTTTATACTTCATTCTCTTTTCTCTCTTACTTTTTTTTCCTCCTCTTTTCCCCTCCCTTTTTCCAATTTCATTTTTGCACTCCTTTTTTTCTTTCTTTCTTTTTTCTCTTCTACCTTTTTCTCTTCTTTCCCCCTTATCTCTCAACACTCTTAGCTCGGGTGGCCACCTTTATTTGGGGTTAGTAATATCGTAAATACAATAGTGTTTAGTGCCTGGTACGTTGTGCCTTGTTGTGTTGTATTTTGTGCCTATAAATCAACGCAGTAGATTCAAGAAACAGCGGCCTCCTGATAACCATACGCTCTGCCTGGGGAACAGTTGCTGTGTGTGAAGCCTACCTCCACCAGCCAGAAGAGCCACCACAGCTGTGAACAGCACCCACCAGAGGCTCTGCTATCAACAGAGGAGCCGCTGCTACCACAACCGCCCAAGGAGCAACCACAGCCCGAGGAGCCACTGCCACCCAGGGAGCAGCCACTGCCACCCAGGGTCCAGGCACTGAACGATTCAACAACTAGTCATGTCAGTGAGATCAAACATGGGTAGACAAAGAAACCCCCAAAGGAAAGAAAAGGAGGACTCGCCAGAAAAGCAGCTAAGTGAGACAGAGATATGCAACATGACGGAAAAAGAATTCAGAATAAGGTTCCTAGAGTACATGCACCAGATGTTCAAGAAGCAAGAAGAAACAGATGAAAAACTCAACTACTTATGCAAGAAGCTAGAAGAAACAGATGAAAAAATCAACAACTTAAGTAAGTCCCAAGAAGAAATGAAGAGCGACATAGCTTCAATAAAAAACTCCATTGAAAGTATCAACAGTAGACTGGGAGAAGCGGAGGACCGAATTAGTGAATTAGAAGACAAGGAAGCAAAACACACTCAAACTGTACGGCAAATGGAGAAAAAAATAAAAAGACAGGAGGAGGGCCTAAGGGAGCTTTGGGACAACATGAAACGAAACAATATACGAATAATAGGGGTGCCAGAACAACAGAAAGATGAACATGGGTTAGAAAACCTATTCGAAGAAATAATATCAGAAAACTTCCCTGAGGTGGGGAAGAAAAAAGTCACACAAGCCCAGAGAGTCCCAAACAAGGTGAACCCGAAAAGTCCCACACCAAGACACATCATAATTACCATGGCAAATGTTCAGGATAAAGAGAGAATCTTACAGGCTGCAAGAGAGAGACGGAAAGTAACATACAAGGGATCTCCCATTAGATTATCAAATGATTTCTCAACAGAAACACATCAGGCCAGAAAAGAATGGACGGAAATCTACAAAGTGATGCAAAGCAAAGGACTGAATCCAAGAATACTCTATCCAGCAAGGCTATCATTCAAAGTTGAAGGGGAAATAAGAAGCTTCACAGACAAAAAAGGGCTAAGGGAGTTTATCACCACCAAGCCAGCCATGCAAGAAATGCTAAAGGGACTGGTGTAAAAAGAAGAAACATCAAGCTCAGAAAGAAAACAGCCACACACACACACAAAAAAGAAATGGCTACAAACAAGTACCTTTCAATAATAACTTTAAATGTAAATGGACTAAATGCTCCAACCAAAAGACATCAAGTGGCTGAATGGATAAAAAAATATGACCCATACATCTGCTGTCTACAAGAGACCCACCTCATTAGAAGGGACTCACACAGACTGAAAGTGAAGGGATGGAAAAATATCTTTCACGCAAATGGAAAGGAAAAGAAAGCTGGGGTAGCAATACTTATATCTGACAAAATACATATCAAAGTGAAGGCCATAACCAGAGATAAGGAAGGCCACTTCATAATACTAAAGGGATCAATACAACAAGAAGATATAACCCTGGTAAACATATATGCACCCAATGCAGGAGCACCCACAAACATAAGAAAACTTCTGGAAGATATCAGGGGAGAGATCGACAACAATACAATCATAGTAGGGGACTTTAATACACCACTGACATCACTGGATAAATCCGCTAGACAAATAATCAGCTAAGAAACAGCAATCCTAAATGACTCACTAGATCAGATGGACTTAATTGACATCTTCAGAACACTTCACCCCACAGCTGCGGAATATACTTTCCTCTCAGGTGCTCATGGGACATATTCAAAAATAGACCACATATTGGGTCACAAGCAAAGTCTCCACAAATTCAAGAAGATTGAAATCATAAAAAGCATCTTCGCAGACCACGATGGCATAATGTTAGAAATAAACTACAATAAAAACAACCCAAAATACTCAAACACTTGGAAGCTGAATAGCATGTTATTAAATATTGATTGGGTTACCGATGACATCAAAGAAGAAATTAAAAACATCCTGGACACTAATGACAATGAAAACACAACAATCCAAAACCTCTGGGACACAATGACAGCAGTCCTGAGAGGAAAGTTTATAGCTCTACAGGCCTATCTCAAAAAACAAGAAAAAATGGTAGTTAATCATCTAACTCTACAACTCAAAGAATTAGAAAGAGAGCAACAAGAAAACCCCAGAGTGAGCAGAAGGAAGGAGATAATAAAGATTAGAGCAGAAATCAATGAAATAGAGACCAAAAAAACAATACAGAAAATCAATGAAACCAAGAGCTGGTTCTTTGAAAGGATAAACAAGATTGACAAACCCCTAGCCAGGCTCACCAAGAAGCAAAGAGAGAGGTCCCAAATAAACCAAATCAGAAATGATAGAGGCGAAATAACAACAGACCCCACAGAAATACAAATGATTGTTAAACAATACTACGGGCAACTCTACTCCAACAAACTAGACAACCTGGAGGAAATGGACAAATTCCTAGAAAAATACAACATTCCAAAACTCAATCAGGAAGAATCTAAAAACCTCAATAGGCCAATAACTATGGAAGAAATTGAAGCAGTCATCAGAAAGCTTCCAGCAAACAAAAGCCCAGGGCCAGACGGCTTCACAGGGGAGTTTTACCAAACATTCAAGGAAGAACTAAAACCTACCCTCCTCAGACTACTACAAAAAATTCAAGAGGAAGGAACGCTTCCAAGCTCATTCTATGAAGCCAGCATCACCCTAATACCAAAACCAGGTAAAGACATCACAATGAAAGAGAATTACAGGCCAATATCCCTCATGAACATAGATGCCAAAATCCTCAACAAAATCTTAGCAAATCGGATCCAGCAGTACATCAGAAGGATCATACACCATGACCAAGTAGAATTTATCCCAGAGATGCAAGGATGGTACAACATCCATAAATCAATAAGTGTGATACATCACATAAACAAATTGAAAGAAAAAAACCACATGGTCATATCAATTGATGCAGAAAAAGCATTCGACAAAATCCAACACCCATTTTTGATAAAAACTCTCAGAAAGGTGGGAATAGAAGGATCATACCTCAACATAATAAAAGCCATATATGACAGGCCCACAGCCAACATCATACTCAATGGACAAAAACTAACACCATTTCCCCTAAGAACAGGAACAAGACAGGGATGCCCACTCTCACCACTCCTGTTCAACATAGTACTGGAAGTATTAGCCATTGCAATTAGGCAAGAAGAAGAAATAAAAGGCATCCAAATTGGAAAAGAGGAAGTAAAACTGTCCTTATTTGCAGATGACATGATATTATACATACAAAACCCTAGAGACTCCATCAAAAAGCTACTAGACTTAATACATGAATTTGGCAATGTAGCAGGATACAAAATTAACCCCAAGAAATCTGAGGCATTTCTATACACCAATAGTGAACTTTCAGAAAGAGAGATTAGAAAAACAATCCCATTTACCATCGCACCAAAAAAATTAAGATACCTAGGAATAAACTTAACTAAAGAGATTAAAGACCTCTACTCAGAAAACTACAGGACGCTGAAAAAAGAGATAGAGGAAGACATAAACAGATGGAAGAACATACCATGTTCTTGGATTGGTAGAATCAACATCATTAAAATGTCCATACTACCCAAAGCAATCTATACATTCAACGCACTTCCCATTAAAATACCAATGGCCTTCTTCAAAGATCTAGAACGAACTCTCCAAAAATTCATCTGGAATAAAAAAAGACCCCAAATAGCTGCAACGATCCTGAGAAAGATCAAAGTAGGTGGGATCTCAATGCCAGATATCAAGCTGTATTACAAAGCCACTGTTCTCAAAACTGCCTGGTACTGGCACAAGAACAGACATATAGATCAGTGGAATAGAATAGAGAGTCCAGAAATTAGCCCGAACCAATATGCTCAATTAATTTTTGACAAAGGAGGCATGAACATACAATGGAGCCAAGATAGTCTCTTCAATAAATGGTGTTGGGAAAATTGGACAGATATATGCAAGAAAATGAAACTAGACCACCAACTTACACCATACACAAGAATAAACTCGAAATGGATAAAGGACTTAAATGTACGACAGGAAACCATAAAAATTCTAGAAGAATACAAAGGCAACAAAATCTCAGACATATGCCAAAACAATTTCTTCACTGATACAGCTCCTAGGGCAGTTGAAACTAAAGAGAAACTGAACAAATGGGACTACATCAAAATAAAAAGCTTCTGCACAGCAAAAGAAACCATCAACAAAACAACAAGAAAACCCACCTCGTGGGAAAACATATTTGCCAACGTCATATCTGATAAGGGCTTAATCTCCAAAATTTATAGGGAACTCATACAACTTAACAAAAAGAAGATAAACAATCCAATCAAAAAATGGGCAAAGGACCTAAATAGACACCTTTCAAAAGAGGACATTCAGAAAGCCAAAAGACATATGAAAACATGCTCAAAGTCACTAATCATCTGAGAGATGCAAATCAAAACAACAATGAGGTACCATCTCACACCTGTCAGAATGGCCATCATCAACAAATCAACAAACGACAAGTGCTGGAGAGGATGTGGAGAAAAAGGAACACTTGTGCACTGCTGGTGGGAATGCAGACTGGTGCAGCCACTATGGAAGGCAGTATGGAGGTTCCTCAAAAAATTGGAAATGGAACTCCCATTTGACCCTGTGATCCCACTTCTAGGAATATATCCCAAGAAACCAGAAACACCAATCAGAAAGGATATATGCACCCAGATATTCATAGCAGCACAATTCACCATAGCTAAGATCTGGAAACAGCCTAAGTGCCCATCTGTAGATGAATGGATTAGAAAACTGTGGTACATCTACGCGATGGAATACTATGCTGCTGTTAAAAAGAAGGAACTCTTACCATTTGCAACAGCATGGATGGAACTGGAGAGCATTATGCTAAGTGAAACAAGCCAGTCAATGAAGGAAAAATACCACATGATCTCACTCTTTCATGGATAATTAAGACCGTTACAAACTTTCGAACAATAATAAATACAGAGGCAGAGCTGCCTCAAACCGATTGTCGGACTGCAGTGGGAAGGCCAGGGAGGGTTGGGGGACAGGAGGGAGGGGAGTAAGAGATCAACTGAAGGACTTGTATGCATCCATATAACCATAACTAATGGACATAAGACACTGGGGGGTAAGGGAGGGCAGGGGCTTGTCAAGGGTGGGGGGGAAAAAAGGACACTTATGTAATACCCTTTGTAATACTTTTAGCGAAAAATAAAAAAAAAGATGTGAAATATTAAAAAAAAAAAAGACAATCTGTGTTTGCAAGCTCACATTATAGTAGGAGAAACAATGTACATGGGTCATTACAGTAGGTGCTAAGTACTGAGAGAAAGAGGAACAAAGTGCTGCAGAAGCAGAGAGGAGGGAACAGCCAATTACCTA
>NW_005871452.1:854199-865351 GCF_000147115.1 Myotis lucifugus | reverse complement strand
GGGGGGGGGGGGGGAAGGACACTTTATGTATACCCTTTGTATACTTTTAGCGAATAGAATAAAGAATAACCTGGTGTAGCCCTGGTTGGAGTGGCTCAGTTGGTTGGGTGTCATCCTGTGCACCGAAGGGTGGCAGGTTCGATTCCTGGTCAGGGCACATGGCACATATCAGGCTGTGGGTTCAATCCCTGGTCGGGGTGTGTTTGGGAACAACTGATTGATGTTTCTCTCTCACATTTCTCTCTCTCTCCCAACCTAAAGTCAATTTAAAAATTAAAAAGAGAGAAACCGTGTGTATCATAAACTATCAGTTTTTAAAATGAAAAGAAATATATGCTTGTATATTTTGTTGGGGTATTACTTTTATCTGTATGTTTTTCATGTTCAAATATGTATTTTAATATTGTAAGTTTCTTTTATCTCTGACAGAAATGAGCACTTTGGGTTAAGGCCTTACTCATCAAATTAAAGCCACATCATATTTTCTCAGTTTATATTTATGTTGTATTTCTTCTTCTTTTTTTAAAAAATTGATTTCAGAGAGGGAGAGAGAGATAGAAACATCAATGATGAGAGAGAATCATTGACTGGCTGCCTCCTGCACACCCTCTGGACTGGAATCGAACCCAGGACTCTTCAGTCCACAGGCCGACACTCTAGCCTTGAGCCAAACCAGCTAAGGGTGTTGTATTTCTCATAACTATAGTACAATATCAGAACCAAGAAGCTAGTTTTGATTCAAGCCACTCATTTAACTCAGATCCCACTAGGTTTACATGTACTCACTATGTGTTAGTTCTGTGCAACTTTATCACATGTATATTCATTCACACATCACAGCAGGAGACAGAACATTTCCAAGACCTCAGGGTCTCTCATGTTGCCTTTTATCCCTCACACACCCTTCCCGACCCTCACCCGCTGGAAACCACCAATCTGTTCACTTGTTATTTCAAGAATATTACATGCTCAACAATAAGAAAATGAACAACCTGATTAAATTGGATAAAAGACCTGAACAGACACCTTACTGAAGAAGATATATACATGGCAATGAAGCATATGAAAAGATGCTCCACATCATATGTCATTAGGGAACTGCAAGTTTAAACAACAATGAGATACTACTACACATGTATCAGAATTGCCAAAATCCAAAACACTGACAACACTAAATGCTGGTGAGGGTGGAACGAAGGAAACCCTAATTCACTGCTGGTGGGAATGCACAATGGTAAGCCAGTTGGGAAGACAGTTTGGCGGTTTCTTACAAAACTGAAACTGTCTTACCATATGATCCAGCAATAACGCATCTTGGTATTTATCCAAATGAATAGAAAACGTAAGTCTACATGAAAACCTGTGTATGAATGTTTATAGCAGCTTCATTCATAAGCATATGCCCTATAGGTGGCCTCCCTCTGGCTATGGAAATTCTCCAAGTCCAATGCCAGGATGCCTTGGTGACTATGAAGACAGATACCAAAAACATGAGGCTATGTTTTCAGATTCAAATAGAGGCCATTCTTTCAAAGACTTTCCAAATGAATGCACACAGGGAAGATTCTTGGAGTGGTGAGCGCATGGATGGGACCTCTTACTATAACCACCACAGCCACAGGGGAAGGGTGCCTAAACCCATGCCTCAGCTGGACTTGGAGATTTGGAGAGAGTCTGAACATCCCTGCATCAACTCCCTTCAGCATCCAACAAGCCAAGGTCACTGACAGTGATGAAGAGGAAGAAGAAAAGGGGCCCAGGAATTTATTTTAAAAGAAATGTGCATAGAAAATAAACATTTCTTAAAATACATTTTGGCCAGTGTTGCTCGCTCAGTGGTTAGAGCATCGGCCCATGCATTCTGGGTCCCGGGTTTGATTCCTGGTCAAGGGCACGTACCTGGGTTGCAGCAGGTTTGCTCCCTGTCCCTGGTTGGTCCTGTGCAGGAGGCAACCAATCGATGTGTCTCTCTCACGTCGATGTGTGTTTTTTTCCCTCTCTCTCTCCTCCTAATCCCCTTCCCTCCATTCTCCCTGAAAAGCAATGGAAAAAATGTCCTCCGGTGAGCATTAACATATACACTGAGTGGCCAGATTATTATGACCGATCAGATTATTATGATCACCCCATCAGTACTTCGTTGGGCCACCTTTTGCCTTCAATACTGCGGCGATTCTTCTTGGCATTGACTCCACGAGGTGTTTAAAGGCGATGTGAGGAATCTGACACCATGCCTGATGAATAGCCCTGTCCAGTTCTGTGAGATTTGATGGTTGTGGAACCAGCTGCCTTTTAACTTCGTCCCACAAATGCTCAATTGGATTGAGATCTGGTGATTGTGGGGGCCACCTAAGCAAGGTAAAGTCTCCCTCATGTTCTTGAAACCACTCCTGCACAATACGAGCACCATGGCATGGCCCATTGTCTTGTTGGAAGAAGCCATCTCCATTGGGATATGCCAGCAACATGATAGGATGAAGTTGATCAGCAACGATACTTAGGTAGGTTGTGCTATTCAGACGTTGTTCCACACGAATTAAAGGGCCCAAATCATGCCAGGAAAACATGCCCCAAACTATAACACTGCCCCACCAGCTTGAAGGGTTGTACTCATGCATGTGGGGTGCATGCTTTCATGCTGTTTCCACCAAATTCTCACTCTGCCATCTGCATGATGCAACTGGAAACGTGATTCATTGGACCACATGACTTTTTTCCAATGCTCGACTGTCCAATCCTTGTGTTCCTGTGCGAATTGGAGATGTTTTATCTTGGTAACTGCAGACAGCAAAGGTGTTCAAACAGGCCTTTGCTTCCATATCCCGTATGATGTAGTGTAAGGCTAATTTGCCTACAAAAGTCAAGTGGTCATAATAATCTGGCCACTCAGCATATATATATTCTGAGTCAGTTGGTGTGAGATAAAAGAGTCTAAAATGCCTTTAAAATACCTTTATAAACATGTTCCTTAAAGACCATTTATCCCTTATGAATATTGTTACAAAAATCCTCCACAAAATAGGAGCTATATATTAAAAGGGTCACACACCACAACAAAATGGGATTTATTCCCAGAATGCAAAGTTGGATGGGAATCTTGACCAATGTAATATGCCACATTAACGAATGAAGGGGCCAAACATCCACATGATCATCTCAATTGATGCAGAAAAACATTTGACCAAGTCTAACACCCTTTTATGATAAAAACACTCAACAAACTAAAAATGGAAGGAAACTTTCTCAACATGATAAAGGCCATATATGAGAAACCCACAGTAAAGACCATAATCAGTGGTGGAAGACTGAGAGCTCCACTCTTAAGATCAAAAACAAGACAAGCATTCCCACTTTTGCCCTTTTTATTCAACATAGTATTAGCAGTCCTAGTCAGAGCAATTAGGCAAGAAAAATAAAAGCGTCCAAATTGAAAAGGAAAAAGTAAAATTATCTTTGTCCATAGATGATACCATCTTAGATGTAGAAAACTCTAAAGATTTCACACCAACTTCCCAAACACAAGACAGCCTATGAAAGCTAATAAACAAATTCAGCAAAGTTGTAAGATATAAAATTAACATACAAAAATCAGTTGTATTTCTCTAACTAACAATGAACATTTTATAAAGAAAATTAAGAAAACAATTCCATTCAAATAGCATAAAAATACTTAGGAACTGGTTTAACCAAGGAGGCAAAAGACCTGTAAACTGGAAATTGCGAAACAATGCTAAAAGAAATTAAAGAAGACATAAATATGGAAGGACATTCTGTGTCCACGGACTGGGAGACAATATGGTTAAGAAGACACTACTACTCCAAGCATTCTAAAGATTCACTGCAATCCCTCCCAAAATCCAAACCACATTTTGTACAGAATAGAAAAACCTTTGCTAAAACTTATTTGGAATCTTAAGGAAGTCAAAGCAATCTTGAAAAAGAAGAACAAATTTGGAGGACTCACACTTCCCTCTTTCAAAACTTACCACAATGCTACTGTAAACAAAACAGTGTGGTGCTGGCATACACACGGACCTAGAGACTAATGGACCAGGAGAGAGAGCCCAGAAATAAACCTTCACATATAAGGTTTTTGATTTTTGACAAGGGTGCCAAGACTATTCATGGGGAAAGGACAGCCTTTTCAACAAATGGCACTGGAAAAAATGGGATATACAACATATGCAAAAGAATAAAGTTGGATACTTACCTTATTCTATATTCAAAAATTAGCTCAAAATGGTTCAAAGGCCTAATTGTAAGAGCTAAAACTATGAAACTCTTAGAAGAAAACCTAGGGGGAAATCTTCATGACACTGGATTTGGCAATGATTTTTTTTGATATGACACCAAAACACAGGCAACAAACAAAAAATAGACAACTTGAACTTTCTCAAAGTTAAAAATTTTGTGTATAAAAAAACTTTCAAACAGTGAAAAGAAACTCCACAGAATGGGAGAAGATATTTTTAAAGCATACATCTATTAAGCAATAAATATCTGGAATACAGAAATAACTCCTACAACTCAACTACATAAACATAACAACTCAGTTCAAAAACTGCCAAAGGAGAAACCAAGATGGCGGCATAGGTAACCACTGGAGATTGCTGCCTCGCACAACCACTTCAAAAATACAACTAAAAGACGGAACGGACATCATCCAGAACCACAGGAAGGCTGGCTGAGTGGAAATTCTACAACTAGAAGGAAAGAAAAAGCATACCGAGACTCAGAGGAGGCGCAGTGCGGAGGTGAAAGACTAAGGTGCGGAGGTGCATGCGGAGCCGGCTGGCGGCTGAGGGCGCGGTTGTCGTTTTCAATCGGGAGGGAGTCTCAGGCTCTGAGCTCCAGTTCCAGGCGAGTCTCTAGGGACCAAGACTCATACGGGAGAAGCGGGACTGTCTGGCATCGGTCGGAACCCGAGGGCAGCTTTCTCTCCGAAGGGGCTTGCAGCAATTAATGGGACACTGAGAAGCAGAGTCTCTGAGGGCAAGACTGAGAGCAGCCATAATTGCTAACCCCGCCCTGTTGATCCCGTGGGACCCGCCCCGCCCAAGCCCTGCAGGGAGACTTTCGCTGGATAGCCTCAGGCAAAGGCTAGATTAGCACCTGCCTAGAGATCCAGGAGCCAGGAAGCCCGGAGGTCAGAGTGGGACCATCCAGTTTGCAGCTCCGTGGAACCATAAAAGACACACTCAGGGAGCAGACTCAGTGAGCACCAAAGCCCCATCGAAGCAAGTCTAGCCCCAGAGGGGTGTCTCCAGCACAGAAGTTCTCCCACTGCAGACACAGCTGATTCTCACAGCCAATTGGCCTGGAGGTCAATTCCTCCCAGTGATAACTACAACAATCAAGGCTTAATTACAACAAGACTGTGCACAAAGCCCACAAGAGGGTGCACCAAGAGTGTCTACCTCAGGTAATTGGGACACTTAGCACAGAAAGGCACTCTATCGACACAGCGAAGCATACAAAATGCTAAGACAAAGAAACAGGACACAAACGACAGAATTGGAGGAAAGCAAACTGCTTTCCTCCAATTCTTGGATATAGAGTTCAAAACCACACTTTTAAGGTCTTTAAAGAACTGTCTAGCAGCTGCCGATAAATGTAGTGAGATCTTCAAGAAGACTGGTGAAACCCTCGATGTTGTGATAAAGAACCAACTAGAAATTAAGCATACACTGACTGAAATAAAGAATATTATACAGACTCCCAACAGCAGACCAGAGGATCACAAGAATCAAGTCAAAGATTTGAAATACGAAGAAGCAAAAAACACCCAACTGGAAAAGCAAAATGAAAAAAGAATAAAAAAATACGAAGATAGTGTAAGGAGCCTCTGGGACAGCTTCAAGCGTACCAACATCCGAATTATAGGGGTGCCAGAGGAAGAGAGAGAGCAAGATATTGAAAACCTATTTGAAGAAATAATGACAGAAAACTTCCCCTACCTGGTAAAAGAAATAGACTGACAAGTCCAGGAAGCGCATAGAACCGCAAACAAAAGGAATCTAAAGAGGACCACACCAAGACACATCATAATTAAAATGCCAAGAGCAAAAGACAAAGAGAGAATCCTAAAAGCAGCAAGAGAAATAAAATCAGTTACCTACAAGGGAGTACCCATACGACTGTCAGCTGATTTCTCAACAGAAACTTTGCAGGCCAGAAGGGAGTGGCAAGAAATATTCAATGTGATGAATACCAAGATCCTACAACCAAGACTACTTTATCCAGCAAAGCTATCATTCAGAATTGAAGGCCAGATAAAGAGCTTCACAGATAAGAAAAAGCTAAAGGAGTTCATCACCACCAAACCAGTATTATATGAAATGCTGAAAGGTATCCTTTAAGAAGAGGAAGAAGAAAAAGGTAACGATACAAATTATGAACAACAAATACACATCTATCAACAAGTGAATCTAAAAATCAAGTGAATAAATAATCTGATGAACAGTATGAACTGGTGATTGTAATAGAATCAGGGACATAGAATGGGAATGGACTGACTATTCTCGGGGGAGGGGAAGGGATGTGGGGGGTGAGGGAAGAGATTGGACAACAATCGTGCACCTATGGATTAGGACAGTGGGTGGGGAGTGAGGGCGGTGGGTGGGGTGGGAACTGGGTGGAGGGGAGTTATGGTGGGAAAAAAGAGTAACTAATGTAATAATCCGAACAATAAAGATTTAATTAAATAAATAAATAAATAAATAAAATAAAGAAAGAAAATTAAAAAAACTGCCAAAGGACTTAAATAGGCATTTCTGTAAAGATGATATACAAATGTCTAGTAAGCACATGAAAAGGTGATTAACATCAGTGGTCATTAGGGAAATGTAATCAAAATCATAATAATATACCATGTCATACCCATTTGTATGGCTGTATTTTTAAACATAGAACATAATAAGTGTTGGTGAGGATGTGGAGATATGGAAACCCTCTCACATTACTGGTGGAAGTGTAAAATGGTGCAGCCACTTTGCAAAAACAGTTTGGCAGTTCCTCAAAAGGTTAAACCTAGAGTTACCATATGATCCAGCTATTCCCTCCTAGTTTACATGCAAGGGAATTTAAAGCAGGGACTCATATTTGTACACCAATGTATATAGCAGCATTATTCATAATAACTAAAAGGTGCAAACAACCTGTATCATCAGCAGATGAATGAATAAAAAAAAATGTGGTATAGTTATACAATGGGATATTATCCTATACTAGAGGCCTGATGCATGAAATTCATGCAAGGGGTTTGGCCCTTGCAGCCCCAGCTGCTTCGGCCCTCGCAGCCCTGGCTTCATCCACAAGGTCATACGGATGGTCGTTCTGCCATCCGGTCTAATCATCATATTAGCTCTTTATTATATAGGATAATAAAAGCCTAATATGCAAATTGTCCCCTCAATTGGGAGTTCGACCAGGAATTCAACCGCTCGCTATGATGTGTGCTGACCACCAGACAACACAGCACGCACAGTGGGTGGCAGTGGAGGCACTGCTGGCCCTGATGGGCCCCGACGAGAGCGGGACCACAGCAGGATTGTGGAGCAGGTGAGCGGGCAGCGCCTGGCCAAGGCGGGTGCAAGCAGGGCCCAATCACCCTGCCGATCCGCAGACAGCGACAAGCCACAGCAGCAGGGGGCAGGGCCACTGCCTGGCTCCCAAGTGCTGAGGGAGCCAGATGGGGGCCCAATGACTCAGGCAGAGGGGGGGTGCGTGGGAGCCTGGGGGTCCAGGTGCTGCCCAGGACCCAGAGGTCAGCTGGGACCTGCCCTTCCATGCCAGACGCTCGCATTTTGATCGCCAGCCAGACCTAGGGGCCACACCCACGCATGAATATCGTGCATCAGCCTTCTAGTCTGCCATCAGTCCTGCTGGTTAAAATACCTGCAGACTTGGGTGAATTCCTCATCAAGATCTGCACTTGTGATGGCTCCATCCGTGCCTGTGCCCTTGGCTTCAAGGCTCACTGCAGCAGCCTTCCTACTCATCACAGCACAGCTTGGGCAAGGGGGTGGGCGGGGACACAGAGGCGCCCTCGCTGCTCCCATCCCTCTTCTACTGACCACCAGTGATAGCCAGGTATGGCCCAATGCTCCAGCGTCATCCATTTTCAGGGCTACCAGGTGACCAAGCAAGGTACCAGGCTTTCTCCAAAGTACTCTTATTGGTTTTAAATCTTCTGGTGACATCCAGAGTCCAGACATGACTCTCTTAAATATGACACTTCAGTCAAAGTCTTGATTAATAAAACCATCATTGAAAACTGATCTTATTGAATTCATACAAAGAAACGTATTGCCATAATTCACTCATTAAGAATTGCCAAATCGCCAAAACCGGTTTGGCTCAGTGGATAGAGCGTTGGCCTGCGGACTGAAAGGTCCCGGGTTTGATTCCGGTCAAGGGCATGTACCTGGGTTGAGGGCACATCCCCCGTGGGAGATGTGCAGGAGGCAGCTGGTCGATGTTTCTCTCCCATCGATGTTTCTAACTATCTATCTCTCTCCCTTCCTCTCTGTAAAAAATCAATAAAATATATTTAAAAAAAAAATTGCCAAATTCTGGAGGAACAAATTAGGGAGAAAAAAATACACAATTTACCAAATTGCTTTAAGAAAACAGTTTCCTTATGTCTGAACAAACAAACAAATAAGCATCATCAATTTGTCTCTCTTGATTTTCCCTGCTAGTACTTCTATAAATCTAGATACCCTAAAAGTTCTAATAATTTTCATCCAGTTCAAAGGGGATGATCTGAAAATGTCAGAGTCCTTTCCATGGATCCTTCAGAAGATGTAACTTTTCTTTTTTCAAATGCATTATAACAAAACAGTGACTGTCTCTAGAAAGACACAGTTATGGATTTGATTATAATGCAAATGACATGCAATTTTGTCCTTCCTGTAAAACACAATACTCCAGCTTCCTGGGCAAAAAACAGGAAAGACCTTTTCCAGCCCAGCCTGGACACTGCACATGAGCATCCTGTCCCTTCACCCAGGTTGGGAGGAGTGGGAGATTGGAGTCTTGCCTCACAAAGGAAGAGCGAATTCCTGGGAGGATGTCATATTCCTTTGCCCCCAGGCTAGAGGTCACCCAGTCATTCTTGAGGGGACAAGCAGGGTGTTCCCTGGCATCCCGCTATGCCAACGCTGCCTCTGTTCTCCTGTGGCCCCTTCTTGGACAATGGGGCTCAAGCCACAAAGGGGCAGTCAGGACGGCAGAAGGCTGAGGCTGGGTCTGTCCTCAGACTGAGAAATCGGATGAGAGGTTTACGAAGGTGGAGAATCTTACTGAGCATTTTGCCCAGCCTGTTTCCTCATTTGTCAAAGAAAATAGCATAATTCCCACCTCTTGGGGTGTTGTGAGAACTCAATGAGATGATGTAGGTCAGGTACCTATCCATTTTGGGGAGTTGGAACTCAGCAAGGGATGGCCCTGCTTCTCTTATTCTTGCCAGTCCCCTATTGTGGCAGCCTGATGGCCACCTCCTGAGCATACTTAGGGTCTCCACACAGGTCTCACCTTCTCAAGACATCCTTCCCTGATGCCCCTACCGCCAACACTCACACATTATGGCTCCTCCATCACGGCTCTAACCCTGATGTCCCTCTTGCAGGAAGCCCACAGTAGCCATGAGAGGTCCTGTACCCAGCACCTGGAAGTCGCTACCTGTCCCCCTTCTACCAGCAGCCTATCCAACTTCAAAGCTCAGTGGTCAATGTCTTCCCCCCCCCCCCTCCTCAGACTAGCTCTACTTGAAGGTGAGGAATGGGGTGGGGATTCTGAATTTGGCCATCCTGGGTCAGAAGGGGATGTTTCCCTGAGGCTGTGTGACCCCCTCAAACAAGGCTTATTCCATCTCCCTTCTTTTCCCTGGGATCTCTCCCTTAGGCTGGCAGGTGTGCCCGGGCCTGAAGGGTTCCCAGGACTTGGGACTCTCAGGGCTAAAACCAGCGTGGCCCTAGGGAAATGAGGCCCCTTGGGCATCCTGCTTTTACTGTGGTTGAATGCCCTCATTTTTAAAAAAAATTTCACAAGTAAAATTATGACATTCTTCTCAAACAAATGAAACATTAAACCATTAAAAGGAATCAGAGCTTCTTGGAGAAATAACAGATTCCAATTTGGGACAGAATACAAGATTCTGGAACAATTTGTGCTAGAAAGTAAGAAAATGCTCAAATATTATGACATATTGAAAGAACACAGGAGGCAGTTTGGAGGAGCCCCCACTGGCTAAACCTGCCAGTTGAGCATCTAAGGAAATAAGGAGAGTAACAGAAAAAAACTCGCTGAGTAAAATCCTCCTATATAATAAAAGCCTAATATGCTAAGTGTCCGATCACCCGTTCAACCAATCAAAGCATAATTTGCTAATGATATGCTAAGGCTGCCCGCTATGGCCTGCACTGACCACCAGGGGGCAGACACTCCACCGGCAGGTTAGCTTGCTGCTGGGGTTCTGCCCCTCTGGGACTGAGCCAGATGGTGGGGTCCCTCCACCTGGCCTGGGCTCTCCCAATCCAGGACGCGGGGACCTCCCCCCAGTGCACGCATTTCGTGCACCGAGCCGCTAGTAAGAACATAATGCTAATGAATGAAATCTTTTCTCTAGAATGCAAAGCCATGGGTGGAGAAGGAATGGCGGCAATAGTGAAGAAACAGTGTGGGGCCATTAGTCTGAACCAGACACAGCAATGAAAACGGTGGTTAAAGGAACGGAGGAGGGTGTCGGCAGGTCTCCGCGGCGGCTCACAGGTGGCGATCACGAAGGGGCACCAGCCGCGACACGAGGGCCAGGCTGCGCGGCCAGAACTGGCGCAGCTCCTGGGCGTCCCAGGCTAACCGCGGGCACGTCGGGGCGCGCCCCTCCCGCCGCCTCGGAGACCGGGTCCCGCAGAGGGTGGGGCTGAGGCCTGGCCTGGGAGCGGGCAGGAGAACAGCACACTTCCGGCTCTGCGACGGCGGCCTCGCGAGCCAATCACGGCCGGGGGCGGGCGGGCGCGGGCATGACGGTCCTGGTAGGCGGCGTGCGGGCGGGACTACGGCGCCCAGAATATCCCGGCGGCGGCGGCCGCGGCGATGGGATTGGGAGGGGCCCGGCGCCGGCCGGCCAATCAAGGGCCGGGGCGGGCGG
>NW_005871452.1:830003-853623 GCF_000147115.1 Myotis lucifugus | reverse complement strand
GTGCGTGCGCGGCCGGCCTGCGCCTGGTGGCGGGCCTGGGGACGGTGGGTTGTGTTTTCCTGCGGTGCTCGGCCTCCCGGGTTGGGGGAGGGTGTGGGCGAGGGATGAGCGCCGAGAAAAGCCCGGCCCTGCATCACCCTTCCCAGGCGGGGCAGCTGCCTTCGGCAGGGCTGGTGCCGGGGCAGGTGACCTGGCCTGCGGCCGTCGCGGCCTGTCCCCGCAGTCAGCTCTCCCACCATTCCCCCCACTGCCCTGGAAGCCAGCTTCTTCCGCCCACCTCCTGTGTGGGCGCGCTCCCGGCTCTCCCTGCCGACGGGACGGGCCGCTCTGGGCGTGTGTCACGGATTTTCCCTCCGGGGTGAGGAGTCAGGTCCTCGGGCAGCCCTGCGGGAAGTGTGCAAGTGACTTAAACGCCAGCTTCTCCCCAGCCTGTGCGGGAGCGAGGAGGACGGGGCCTTGGCTTCCTCTCTGCAGCATGGCCCACCCATAAGGCTTGTGAGGAGGGTCTTATATTTGAAAAGGCGGGGCATGGTGTCATTTTCCCCGACTGGGTGCCCCTTCCCCACCTGACACTCCCCTTGTCCTGGCGGGCTCTTGGCCCTTGATCTTGGGATCCACCATGCCAGCTGCTTCCCCCAACCCCCACCTCCTGGCACCAACACTCCTAGTGGCCTGAGACGGGTGCCTGGACTGGTCAGAGCCTCCCTGCCTCACTGGGGAGTCCAGTAGAGTGCTCTTGTGAAGGTGGGGAGGAGAGAATAAAGGAAGCCATGCCTGGCAGAGTAGGTGCCCAGGTTAGCATCAGTAAACGACTGACACGGGCGGGCGGGAAGGCAGGTGGCCGCTCACTCACCCCAGGTCCTGACATCTGTCAGCGAGTATTGGGGCTCCTTTGAGCCAGGCTTGGCTGGCACTGGATTTTCAAGACGAGTAACATGTGGCCCCTCCAACAAGGGTTCCATTTGGGGGGTGGGAGGGGTGCACCCAGGGTCTCCCTGGATGGGGCTCACCCCCACAGCACTCACAGTCCCCCTCTTGTGCTCACAAGCTTGCCTTCGTGACCCTGTAAGAAGGGCTGGAACTGCTTTCCACTCAGGGACCTTTCATTTGTTAGCTCTTTTACATTGTGGACAAACATTTTGGCCAATGCAAGAATCTTGGCTCCGTTTAGTGGGTGTGTCTGGAAGGTGGGTCAGTTCCACAGTGTCCTTCAGGTGCCTGCTTGCTTGTTGTCACCTGGCTCCTGCGTGCACTGACCACATGGCTTTGGACATGTCGCTCTGCTGCCCTGAGTTCAGTTTCCCCCATTGCCGGTGGGAAGTTCTGGCAGAAGCTGGAGGAAGATGAGTCTGTTCAGGAGATGTTTCCAGAAAGCTTTCACCAGTTCACTCATACCTGTACCAGTACAGGCTCTTGTCAACCTATTTATTTTGTGCCCATTTCATACTTGGAAACACTGACCCTTATTTTAAAAATCAACATTTAAGTAGATAATACTGAGTGGGGCAAAAGTAGGTTTACAGTTGTGAGTATGTAAAACAGTTTAATCTTGTATTATTATTAGTTATTGTATTATTTTTCATGTGAACATCTGTAAACCTATTTTTGCCCCACCCTGAATTTGTTGGGCCCATTTTTTTCTCCTGTAGAGAAGTGAACTATCTTAATTATTTTAAAACTTCATTGAACTAAAGTGGATTCAGTTACTAACAAATTATGCTGCAAACAGAATTTCCTGTACTCCTGTCCAACATTTGTAGGTAATACCATGTTTGAGGGAGGGAAGCTGTCTGGTGGGGTGCAGGCACTGTGTCCTCAGCTGCAGCTTTAAGGGTGCAGGCGTTGGGTGGGAACTCCTGTCTGGTAGGGTTAGGTAAGTGCCAGAAGTAGGTGGTCCTCACCAGGGGGGTGGGTGGTGGGGGGGCGGGGGTGGAGGGTGAGAAGGCATGCCTCAGGCCAGGGGCAGGTTCCTGATGCAGTGTCAGCCCCACCATCTCTTGGCTCCCAGGGAGAGTGAGAAGACAGGTCTGGACGCCCTCTCTGCCACCTCAGGATCTTGACTGTGTGATATACATACATCTTGGGGAAGCAGGGGGTGCAGTTTGGTGAGCTCTGGCGTCTCATAAACTGGGCATAATGCCTGTCTGGCACACAGGAAGTGCTTACACTTGCTGGTTAGTGGCCTCAGCTCCTTCCCTCCACCTCTCAGACCCGGATCCCCTCCCTGCTGTTCCCACAGCCACCAACTCTGCTTCTTGGCTTGGTGTGATCTGTAGCGTCCCCACTGCATCTCCCAGAAGGCAGCCCAAGCCTGCTGCCTGGGGCCTCCAGCTGGCCCAGCCTGTGCTGCCCTCACTGCCGGGTGCTTCTGAGCCTCCTCTGCCACCCCCTCTGGACTTGCCTGAGCCCAGCTCCCAACACTCATCCGTCATCCCTCCTGTCCTGCAGGCTCAGCAGCCAGGAGGGTTGGGGCAGAGCTGATGAGAGCAGCTACTCTGTCCCCTTTGCTCCCTTCCCTCCCTTTCATAATCTCTCGCAGAGGATGGGGAGACTGAGGTAGAATGGGTGGGAGCGACTAAGGAAGGCTCAGCAGCTCAAACTACGTAGGAAGGGGTCCTTGGCACCGATTCCCCAACCCATGTGTTTGCAGAAGTCACAGCCAGATGGGGTGGGTGAGCGCTGCCACTTGGTCTCACCCCTGCAGCTGAGCTGCTCCTGTCGTAGCCTCCCGAGGCCCCACTGACTTATATCAGCCCTTGGGTTACCACCTTCTTATAGCCATTGTACAGATGGGGAAACTGAGGCAGGTGCAGAGAAGGCGTGTTTTGCTCAAGGCTAGGAGCCCAGGCAGCCTGTCTCGAAAGGGCAGGCACCTGCTGAGGAGGGCAGGGCGACTGGAGGCCTCTGCGTGGGGCCCAGCCTCCTCAGTGTCTGCGTTGGGCAGGAAGAGCCCTGCTTTGGCTGAAGCCTGGAGGGCTCTCCCGCCCGCTGAGGGTGCCCTGGTCCTCGGAGCAGAGTCCTTGGGGCTGGAGCGCAGGGAGAGGCCAAGCGCTTTTGGAGCCGGAGCTGGGTGTGCATTCTGCTGTTGGCATGAAGAGGCACGACTTGGGGGGACTGGGGAACCCTGAGGTGCTGGTGTGGCCCTGCTGGTCCCCAGCCAGGAGAGGCAGCTACAGATGTCCAAAGGCTGCGACTCCAGGGCTCACTGAGGCTGTACTGCTGACACTCCCTGCTGTCCCACAAGCAGAGGGTGTGTCGGGCAGGGGTTTGTGAATCCCTCTTGGGGCTCCCTCACTTTTAAAAGCGCCGAGACTGACTGCCGCGGCACCTGGGCTACTTCCATCTGCCGGCCTGGGGGGAGCAGCTGTGTGCCTCAACGTCCCCAGGTATGGCCTTGGACTCAAGACTGGCGCACTGATGGAGCTGCTTTCCTACAGGAAGGGCAGCAGGTGGCCAGGCCTGGGACCAGGAGCCTGTGGCCCAAAGGTAGCTTTTGCCTGGGAGGCGAGGAGGTGCTGCCTGTGCTGCACGGGGCTGTGGTTTTCACACTGGCTCCAGGACGGGTTGGATCCTGCTGGGCCCTTACCTGTGTGGCCCTCGACAAGCAGCTCTGCCCACTGGAGCCAGGATGGGTCGCAAGGGTGCAGGTCACTGCATGGGTTGGTGCACCTGAGCCTGCGGGGGTGGCGGGTAGGGGGTTGGTGGCTGAGGCTCCCTGGGCCTGAGCAGCTGCCTGGGACAGAGCCACGGCCAGACCAGCATGGGCTCCTGCCGCGCCCCCTCATCACTTCCTGCGAAGGAGGTCAGCTTCCCCTCATCAGTTTGGGGCAGTCACCCCTTAGACCTTCGCCATATCAGGACTCTGGGTGAAGGGCCACTACACATATTGGGGGTAAAGAAAGATTTTGGTTTCTTCTTAGACAGTGAGGTGAAGAGGTCCCATGGCCAGGGCTGGCCCGACCCTGCAGGCTCTGACACATGAGGCCCTCCCAGGCCCTGTGTCCAGCTGCTGTCCTGGGCATTAAACCCTGCCAGCCCACTGGGCTCTGCCATGGGAGGTGGACTGAGCATTTGCAACAGTCATTTTTAAAAAGGCACAGAGTTGCAGAAAAGCAGGTTTCATTCAAGTGGATAAAGACAGGAGTTTCCATAGTTCAGAAGGCACTGTGCACTTTGAGTCTGTTGTATCATGCAAAATAATTGTGTGGTTTGTATTTCACAGATTTGCTTTTTTAAAGACAGTTTTCTGCATTGCTTCCCTCATAATGCTTCCACCTTCTTTTGGGGAAGTTGTAAGTATAACCAGAGCAGAGGGAATGTGTCTCTCTGCCATCTCTTTGCCTCACTTCCTCTGTAAGTACATTGGTGTGTTGTGCTGAGAAAGTAACTCTTTTTTTATAAAACACTAGAGGCCCGGTGCACAAAAATTCATGCACTCTGGGGAGGTCCCTCAGCCCGGCCTGCACCCTTCGAGGTCTGGGACTTCCCGGCGGGGGGGGGGGGATTGGGCCTAAGCTGGCAGTCAGACATCCCTCTGGCAACCTGGGCCCTTAGCTGTGTGGGGATGTCCGACTGCGGCTTAGGTGGGCCCAAGCCGCCGTCAGACATCCTTAGCGCTGCTGAGGAGGTGCTGCACTTACCGCTGTGAGCCCGGCTTGTGGCTGAGCAGAGCTCCCCCTGTGGGAGTGCACTGACCACCAGGGGGCAGCTCCTGCATTGAGCGTCTGTCCCCTGGTGGTCAGTGAGTGTCATAGTGACCGGTTGTTCCACTGTTAGGGTCAATTTGCATATTACCCTTTTATTATATAGGATAACCGTAGGTGAATTTTCACACCTGACAGAATTAATAATGATTCCTTAATGCTGTCTCCTATCCGGTCATCGTTTGGATTCCCCATTTTTGGCTCATAAAGGCAGCTTTGCAGTTGTTCTGTTTGCATCCGGGTCTACTCCATGCAGAAGGCCTTGCTGCTTTATGGACAGAGCCTCGTGAGTCTGTCTGGCAGTCGCCCCTCCTGCCTCCCTGTTGGAAACCTAGAGCTGCTCTCCCAGCTCCATTCAGGACTGACACACACTCTTATCTTTTCTTAACTTTCTCTTTTTAAAAAAGTTGGCCAGAATGATGCCTTCAGTTGATATGTGGCCTGGTTCTTGGGTTGCTGGGTTGTCGTCCCGCATCTAGTCAGGACACCAGCCTTATGGCACCTACTTGTTCCTGCAGGGGCCCTTGGTCACCCATTGGGTTTGTTCTGACTGTGATGCTGAGAGCTGCCAGCTCTCTCTGAACCAGGAGGGAGGCTCTTATCTTCATTCCACAGGAGGGGATGCTGGGGCCCGAAGAGTGAGGGTGACAGCCCATGCTGTGTGCTAGCAATGCTTGATGTGACCCTGAGCGGTGCCCTCCCAGGGCCTCGGTTTCGGCCAGTGTGTCCCTGAAGCCCTGGTAGTGGGCCAGCTTCCCTCTCAATGATGGCATAGCGGGGACCGGGACCCCATTCTGCAGGCTCCTGTGGTTTGCTGCCTGGGATTGCCTGGGCTCTCTCCTCCCTCCTTGCCCCTCACCCCCCATCCTGCACTTGCTGCAGGGTCCAAATTGTCCCACCAGCCGGAGTGATTCTCTGAGAGCTGTAAAATGTGACCTGGGTGGTCAGATGGACACTGGCCCCTGGAAGGGGGTGTGCCAGGAAGACTGCCTGCTGGGGTCCAACCCCAGCAGGTCCAGGGGTCCCCAAAGGTGTGGACGGAGTCCGCGAAGACTATCCACCCTCTTTCTACGGTGGAGTCCTATCCGTCCCGAGAGTGGGGCTTACCTAGGGGAATGGGGGGCTTACCTAAGGGTCCCTGTTCGGGCGCCAGATGCTGGAGTCGGCGAAGAAGGAATGACATGGTGACAGTGTTCAGTTGATCAGCAGCCTAGCCAGGATCTCTAGCCAAGTTCTGGTCAGGATCTCCAGCCAGGTTCTGTGTCCATGTTCTCTTGCTAGGTTCTCCTGCCAGGTTGAGTCACCAGGTTCTAGTCAGGTTCTCTTGCCATGTTCTATCCAGGTTCTCCAGCCAAGATCTGTAGCCAGGTTCTGTCCAGGATCTTTTGCCATGTTCTCTCACTAGGTTCTGTCTCTAGGTTCTTCAGCCAGGTTCTGTCTCTAGGTTCTTCAGCCAGGTTCTCTCTCTAGGTTCTGTCTCTAGGTTCTTCAGCCAGGTTCTCTCGCTAGGTTCTGTTTCTAGGTTCTGTCTCTCAGTTCTTCAGCCAGGTTCTCTCGCTAGGTTCTGTGTCTAGGTTCTGTGTAGGATCTCCAGCCAAGTCCTGTCTCTAGGTTCTGTCTCTAGGTTCTGTCTCCTGTTGTCTTGTTACATCTGTATTTATACCAGTTGATTTTAATCCTATCAATTTCTATTCCAAAGATTAGGGCGTTTCTTATCTCCATTCCAGGGAGTAAAGATTATGTAGCTTAAGCGTGATTGTTCTTAGTTAAAGTGATTAACTACCCGCCTGGCACTTAGTTAAGGGGTTTTATTCCCTCCCTAACTTCAGGGAAAAATTTCTACCTGGGGAAACAACCTTTCTCGGAGAGGTGACCTTGGTTAAAACACACAGCGCCAAGAAGGGGAGCAAACATATTAAGAACAGTATGCCATATACGCCAGATCCCTTGAAACATATGCTGTGCAGATGTTTCTTCCCTGCAGCAACTGTGTCAAGCAGCAAGGATGGACCGGCTCCCGGCAACTGCCTACAGTCCTGACCCAAAGCCTCACCTGCCATTAGTCACCATGTTACCTGGTGCAGATGCTGGGGCTGCGAATGTTTCATCCCTTCTGGGAGGGCAGGCTCCGGGCAGCCTCGGGGCCAGGCTGCATTCTCACCAGCACCTGTGGTGGCCCTTATCCTTGTGGCCAGTGTTCTGAGGGAGAAATGGTGTTTGGGGGGGTTGATTTATATCTTCTTCCGTGAAGCACTCAGTTCTGCTGTAACACTTGTTTAGAAAGTGCCAATTGTGCCCTAGCCAGTTTGGCTCAGTGGATAGGCATCGGCCTGTGGACTGAAGGGTCCTGGGTTCGATTCCAGTCAAGGGCATGAACCTCGGTTGCAGGTTCATTCCCGGCCTGGGCCCTGGTCGGGGCTTGTGCAGGAGGCAACCAGTCGATGTGTTTCTCTCACATCGATGTTTCTCTCTGTTTTTCTCTCTCCCACTCTCTCTAAAAATCAATGGAAAAATATCTTCAGGTGAGGATTTAAAAAAAAGAAAAGTGCCAATTTGTTCCAGAGTGGATGATATTTGAGGGAACAGTGTGAGCATAATGAGATTTTAGCATTTGCTTATGTGTGATTTTTGTCCCCAGAACACACCAGGTGAGCATAGAACCTGACCCAGTGACCCACCCACCCAGATCTGGTGCAACTTTGCATCCCTTTCAGAAGGCCCACTCCCCCCGAGACGCCTCGGTCCCAGCACGCGGCCTTGTCAGGATACAGTGCCATGTATGTTGCAGCATTTGTGTCTTTTTGAATTGTTTAACACATGCTACACTGTGCTGCCTTTTCCAGTTGATTTTTTTTTTTAATTAAATCTTTATTGTTCTGATTACATTTGTTCCTCTTTTTTTCCCATAACTCCCCTTCTCCCAGTTCCCGCCCCACCCTCCGCCGTCACTCCCCACCCACTGTCCTCATCCATAGGTGCACGATTTTTGTCCATTCTCTTCCCGCATCTCCCATTCCCCTTCCCCCCCCCCAAGAATAGTCAGTCCATTCCCCTTCTATGTCCCTGATTCATTGTAATCACCAGTACATTCTGTACATCAGATTATTTATTCACTTGATTCTTAGATTCACTTGTTGATAGATGCATGTTTGTTGTTCACAATTTGTATCTTTACCTTTTTCTTCTTCCTCTTCTTAAAGGAAACCTTTCAGCATTTCGTATAATACTGGTTTAGTGGTGATGAAGTCCTTTAGCTTTTCCTTATCTGTGAAGCTCTTTATCTGACCTTCAATTCTGAATGATAGCTTTGCTGGATAAAGTAATCTTGGTTGTAGGTTCTTGGTATTCAGCACTTTGAATATTTCTTGCCATTCCCTTCTGGCCTGCAAAGTTTCTGTTGAGAAATCAGCTGACAGTCGTATGGGTATTCCCTTGTAGGTAATTGAGTCTCTTTCTCTTGCTGCTTTTAAGATTCTCTCTTTGTCTTTTGCTCTTGGCATTTTAATGATGATGTGTCTTGGTGTGGTCCTCTTTGGATTCCTTTTGTTTGGGGTTCTCTTCGCTTCTTGGACCTGTAAGTCCATTTCTTTCACCAGGTGGGGGAAGTTTTCTGCCATTATTTCTTCAAATAGGTTTTCAATATCTTGCTGTCTCTCATCTTCTGGCACCCCTATTATTCTGATATTAGTGCGCTTGAAGCTGTCCCAGAGGCTCCTTACACTATCTTCACACTTTCGGATTCTTTTTTCATTTTGCTTTTCCAGTTGGGTGTTTTTTGTCGAATCTTTGGTTTCTTTCTTGTGCTCCTCTGGTCTGCTATTGGGTATAATATTCTTTATTTCAGTCCGTGTATGCTTACTTTCTAATTTCTTTATCGTAGCATCGAGGGTCTCATTAGTTTTCGTGAGGCTCTGCTCAAGTTTATAGCAAGCCCTCAAAATTGCGATTCTTAGCTCCATATCCTCCATTTCTGTCATGTTTTTTTGTCTCCGCATCTTTTATGCTTTCTTGGTGCACCCCCTTGTGGTCTTTGTGCGCAGTCTTGTTCTAGCCAAGCCTTAATTGTTGTAGTTAACACTAGAGGGATTTGACCACCAGGCCGACTGGCTGTAGGAATTTGCTGTGTGGAAAACGTCTGTCTTCTGGGAAGGCGCTAATCCAGCTTTTGCCTGAGGCGATCGGCAAATGGCTGTGCGCAGGGCTTGGGCGGGGCGGGATCAGCAGGGCGGGGGGAGGGAGCAGCTATGGCCGCTCTCAGTCCCGTTCCCAGAGGCTCTGCTTCTCAGAACCCCGGCAGCCGCTGCAAACCTCGGAGAGAAAGCTGCCCTCAGGTTCCAACTTATGCCGGATAATCCCACTTCTCCCGTCTGAGTCTGAATCCCTAGAGACTCGCCCGGATCTGGAGCCCAGAGTCTGAGACTCACTCCCGACCGAAAACGACAACCGCGCCCTCAGCCACCAGCCTGCTTTGGCGCGCACCTCGGTACCTTTGTATTTTCCACACTGCGCCTCCTCTGGGCCTCGGAATGCTGTTCTCTTTCCTTCTAGTTGTAGAGTCTCTCTTCAGCCAGCTTTCCTGTGGTTCTGGGTGATGTCCGTTCCGTCTTTTAGTTGTATTTTTGAAATGGTTGTATGCGGCAGCGGTCTCCGGTGTTTACCTACGCCGCCATCTTCGGTTTCCCTTCTCCAGTTGATTTTTAACATGAAGCTCCTTTAGAAAACTTTGAGACTTACAGAGCAGTTGTGAAGCTAGCAGAGAGGTCCTCCTGCCACCAGCATCTTCCCGGAGCGTGGTTAGCCAGCGGCCATGCCTCTTTCTTCACTGAAGTTCACATTTGTGTAGATAGCCTTAGTTTTTATCTGCTGTTCTTTTCCTACTTCAGGACCCGTCCATGATCCCACAGGACAGTTGTCCTATCTCCTCAGGTTCTTCTTGGTTGTGAAAGTTTCTCAGACTTTTGTTGTTTTTGGTGACTTAGACAGTTGTGAGGAGGACTGGTCAGGTGTTGTGTTGAATGTCCCTCGTTTAGGATTTGTCTGATATTTTTCTTGTAATTGGAATGGGGTTATGGGTCAGGGGAGGAAGACACAGAGGTGCAGTGCCATCTCCCCTCATCCATCCGGTCAGGGTCAGTGACTTCCCGGCGAGGGTGGCCTGGACGCCTGGCTGAGGTGTTTGTCAGTGTCTGCGCCGGAAAGGTCCTTTCCCCGTTCCAAACTGTGCGCCGGCACTCCTCCTGGAGGGCATCCTTGGACATTATTTGGAATTTTTCTGCATGGGAGCCCTGTCTCTTTATTCATCCATTCATTCATATCGGTGTGGGCTCATGGATGTTTATATTTGTTAAAATCTAATGCTGCTTTACTTGGTTGCTCAACTTGTTTCTGATTTGGTCCTTGGAAGCTCTTTCATTTGGCTCCTGTGCCCCTTTGAGATGCCTGTGGTGATTCCCCCTCTTCCTCCCTCTCTCCCTTCCTTTCTCAGCACCTCCTTACTTTCCAGCACAGCAAGGTGCTCCAGGCACCTTTACATCCCTGCCCCGTCCTGGATCAGCTGCAAGTAGCTGGGAGGGTCACTGCTTCCCGGCCCTCAGCCGACAGCCTGGGGGTAGATGTGTGTCCTCTGCACATGTCTATGAACACTTGTAGATGTAGCCACCTGTGTGTGTATGAAGCTGACCTGAGCTCATCCTCATGTCTCCAGCCCTGAGTCTCCCCCTGGCCATAGTGCTGCAACCATTCTGTTCCTGCACACCTCACAGTGCTGTCCCAACTGCTGACCTGAACCCACTTGGGGAACAGTTTACCAACTAGACTAGAGTCGTATGTGCAGCTCCCTTTGCTTTGGTCTCACACACTCTACTTATTTCCTAATAAGTTACTTATGCAGCACTCTATGCCCCATTCCCTTCAGTGAAGTGGTTTTATCCATCTGTAATACAGTGCGATTGTTTTACCACATTCAACATTTCATCCTGGGATCCACTGACCTCCTAAGTGACTTTTAAAAAGGTTGCACCTACTCTTTGGGCTGTAACATCATCTGGGTTTTGACAGATGCAGTGTCATTTGTCTACCATTAAAGTATCGCACAGAATTGTTTCGTTACCTTAAAAAAATCTTCTGCCCTGGCCGGTTTTGCTCAGTGGATAGAGTGTTGGCCTGCGGACTGAAGGGTCCCGGGTTCATTTCTCGTCAAGGGCACTTGCCTGGGTTGCGGGCTTGACCCCCCCAGTAGGGGGTGTGCAGGAGGCAGCCGATCAATGATTCTCTCTCATCATTGATGTTTCTATCTCTCTCTCTCCTTCTCCCTTCCTCTCTGAAATCAATATGTGTGTGTGTGTGTGTGTGTCCTATCTAATAGAGAAACATGGTAATTAACCATAACTTCGCTACCCTTCCCATTGGCTAATCAGCGAGATATGCAAATTAACTGCCAACCAAGATGGCGGCCGGCAGCCACGCAGCTGAAGCGAACATGAGGCTTGCTTGCTCCAGTGACGGAGGAAGCCAAGGTTCCCCGCCTGCCGCAGCCCAGCTCTGAGCTCCAGATGTAACAATGTTGCAATTATAGAAGCTAAACTAACCCCAGAAACCTGCTTTCAGTCGCCAGCAGGCTCAGAGTTCAGAGCACCAGTGATGGCAACAGAGTTTCAATTATAGAAGTTAAACAAACCCAGATACCTGCTTTCAGCCAGCCACAGCCTCAGAGCTGGAGCCGGCTCTCAGCTCCAGTGACAGCTATGGAAGGTAAATAAATCCCAGAATAAAAAAAAAAAAGAAAAAAGAGGTTGGGAGCTTCAGTTGCCCGCCAGCCTGAAAATGGCCCTCAGCCCCTCACCCAGACAGGCCAGGCACCCCAGGGGGGACCCCCACCCTGAAGGGGGTGTGACCAGCTGCAAACAGCCATCAGCCCGTCATCCAGGCTGGCCAGGCACCCAAGCGGGACCCCCACTCTGATCCCGGACACCCTTCAGGGCAAACCAGCCGGCCGCCACCCGTGCACCAGGCCTCTATCCTATATAGTAAAAGGGTAATATGCAAACTGACCCTAACAGCAGCAGGACTGGGAATGACTGGTCACTATGACACACACTGACCACCAGGGGGCAGACACTCAATGCAGGAGCTGCTCTCTGGTGGTCAGTGTGCTCTCACAGCCGGGAGCTCTGCTCAGCCACAAGCCAGGCTGATGGCTGCCAGTACAGCGGTGGTGGTGGGAGCCTCTCCTGCCTCCTCAGCAGCGCTAAGGATGTCCGACTGCAGCTTAGGTCTGCTCCCCGCTCGCAGGTGGACATCCCCCGAGGGCTGCCGGGCTGCCAGAGGGATGTCTGATTGCCATCTTAGGCCCAGTCCCCCAGGGAGCAGGCCTAAGCCAGCAAGTGGTCACCCCTGAGGGGTCCCAGACTGCGAGAGGGCACAGGCCGGGCTGAGGGACCCCCTACCCCCGAGTGCACAAAATTTTGTGCACTGGGCCTCTAGTATATATATAATCTCCTGTGCTTCACCTATGCAACACCCTCCCTCCACAAACCCCTGACAACTGCTGATCTTTTACTGTCTCCACAGTTTTGCTCTTTCCAGAATATCACATCATTGGAATCATGCAGTACATAGCCTTTTCAGACTGGATTCTTTCACTTAGCAATATGTGTTTAAGATTCATCTGTGTTGTTATGTGATTTGATAGCCTTTTTTTTTCTTTAATATATATATATATATATTTATTTCAGAGAGGAAGGGAGAGGGAGAGAGAGATAGAAACATCAATGATGAGAGAGAATCATTGATCAGCTGCCTTCTGCACACCCGCCACTGGGGATGGAGCCCGCAACCAAGGCATGTGCCCTTGACTGGAATCAAACCCAGGACCCCCCAGGAGCATCGAATCCAGTTCGCAGGCCGATGCTCTATCCACTGAGCCATACCAGCTAGGCTTGATAGCCATTTTTTTTTTAAATCACAGAATAATATTTCATTGTCTTGATCAGTACTAGGGGCCCTTTTTTCTGTCAAGGGCCATTTGGATATTTATAATATATCCCGGCCATATAAAATTATCAACTTAAAAAAATTAGTCTGCTATATTTGGTCAAACATTTAATTAACTCACCCCTCATGCCTTGGCAGGGCCAGACCAAATGATTTCGGGGCTGGACGTCCCCCAACCCTGGTCTCGATGTACCACATAGTTTGTTTATCCTTTCAGACCGGGCATCTTGGTTGCCTCCAGTTTGGGGCATTATTAAGAAAATTGCTGTAAGCATCCAGTGCACATGTTTGTTAGGGCATAAGTTTTACTTTGCAAGTAATTCTTGGCTTGTCTTTTCATTCTTTTAACAGTGTTGTTTACAGAGTAGTTTTTAATTTAATACCATTTTGCAGATCATGCTTCCAGTGGTACAATTTTCATCACCAAACCCAAGGTCACATAGATTTTTGCCTATGTTTTTATTTAGACATAGTTTTGTATTTCACATTTAGGTCTGTGGTTCATTTCAAGTAGTTTTTGTGAAAGGTTTAAGATCTGTGTCTAGATTCGTTTTTTTTGCATGTGTATGGCTAGTACCATTTATTGCAGAGACTATACTTTCTCAATGAAATTGCTTTTGCTCCTTTATAAACAATTAGTTGGCTGTGTATGTGGGTCTGCTCCTGGTCCCTGATCCCATTTTCTGTCCCATTGATCTGTGTGATTGTCCTTTTGCCGTAGCCCTGCTCCTGATTGTGTGTTACTAGTTTTATTGGGTTTCTGTCTTTTTTCTGCGTCACTGGCGATGCTTTCTCTTCAGCCCTGTGGTGTTGATTGTGTGACTGCACACCCGACTGGGGTCTGCAGCCCGGGTCTACGGCCCCAGACTGCAGGGTCGGTCCTGGTCACCATCAATTGATGATGGCTCCTTTTAAAAAAATTTTTTCTCTCGTCTTGAGAAAAAGTAGTAGAATGCAAATGGTTAAAAAGAAAAATCATGCCCTGGCTGAGTGGCTGAGTTGGCTGGAGTATCATCCCATACACCAAAAGGTTGCGGGTTCGATTCCCGGTCAGGGCGTGCACATCAGGGGCAGCCGATTGATGTTCCTCTCTCTCCCTCTTCCCTCTCTCTAAAAAAGTCAATTAAAAGATATCCTCGGGTGAGGATTTTTTAAAAAAAGAAGGAAAGAAAAATCACTAGAATAGTTGGTCAGATTCTCAACAGAGGACAAATGTGAGGCTTCTCTCCTCCGTGTCTGTAAGCTGGGCACAGGACTTCTGTTTGGGCTGACTTTCCTCCGGGGACACCACTAGCAAGTTGCTTAACGCACTGCCTTTGCATTTGACCCTGGAGGCAGACAGGTGTGGCACAGGAAGGGTCTGCAGGCCTTGCCCCTCCGGGCAACTTGCAGGTGTTCAACTTACAGGTGTTCGGGGTGGAGGGTTGAGGCTGGGAGACTAGATACCTGGCTTTAGCTCAGGGTCCGGGCTGTCCCTCCCTGAGCCTGTTTCTCCTCTCTTTTCATGTCAGGGTCCTCATTTCCTCGAGGTCTGGGAGCCCCTAATGTCAGGTGATCTTCGTCCCTGGGGCACCTGGGGACTGACCCTGCGAGGGTGACTATGACAGAATGCCAGACGTGGGGCACACTTGGTCCCTGAGACTTTTCTTTCACCCTGGCTGCAGCTGTTGACAGGTCCATCCACCTACTGGAGCCCCTGGAGGGACCTGTGAGCATCGCAGCCACCCCACTTCTCCTTGGGCTCCACGCCCGCCCCGAGGCCGGCCGCAGAACTCATTACAGGGACATGGCCTGAATTACAGTCTCTGGGCACTCCCTTGAAGCTTGCTGAGTGTCCCTTCCTAAAATGCGCTGAAGTTAGAGATGAAGTGAAAAAGCCCGGCCACTCCAACCGGGCTGCTATCCTGGGGCTCCCAGCCCGCACAGTCCCCGCTGCCCTGTCCTAGCCATCCTCAGGCCTGGGACAAATGGAGCTGGACAGCTATCCCTCCTGCCCTGACTGCAGGCCGTTGAATGGAGGTTTTGTCAGACAGCCAGCTGCTGAGGAAGATGGTGGCTTGTCCCCAGGCCCTCGGATTGGCCTCTGTGTCCCTGAGTGGAAGAGCCAGGGTCTGTGGAGCCTGCCACCAGCCCCGGGGCTCAGCTGGCCAGAAGCCTGTCTGCTGCCACTGAGGCAATTAGGGTGTAATCTTCTCTGAATAGCACCCAATTCTGCCTAAATCTCTCCTGCCCAAGAGTGGATGCCAGTTTTCTCAAAGCAGCTTAGTGCTTGGACGCTGCCCCAGGCAGCTGGGGTGCAGTAGACGATGGGATGGACGTGGGCAGATGGGACACACATGGCGAGAGGTGTGTGATAACTGTCACAGCCCAGTCTTTGGTTCCCTCAGCCAGCATGTAAGTGCTCTGAAGGGAAACTGAGGCTGGAAGCCACACAGTGGGGAGGGCAGGCCAATGGAGAGGATAGACATCAGACACGTGACCCTGTTAGGACTCTGATGGCTGTGGATTCTCGGCACACTGGTCTGATGGGTGAGGGCTGTCCGCCAGGTAGGGTGTGCCGGTGTGCCCAGCCTCTACCCTGCCCCCCATTTCCAGGAGGAACTTGCCCTCTCCTGCAAGGGCCGGAGCAGCCTTCCCAGGTTCCTCCCTGCCCACCTGCTAGGTGAGCCTTTTGGGCCTTCTTGGGGTCCAGCTCCATCCTTGACCCACTCGTTCTCCAGCACATTCCACCCCTCCTGGGACACCCCAGCTCTGGGAAGAGGAAAACTTTTTGGAGTGAGAAGTCCTATGGTGCCAACCAGGCAAATCATCTGACCTCATTGAGCCTCGGTTTGTTCGCCTATGAAATGGGAGTGGTGAACGTTTCTACTTTGCCTGCTGTTGTGACGATCAAGTGCGATGGCACTCTCTGTCTCCTTGGGGACACAGCCACGCCTTCCCAAGCTGCCTCCAAACATGCCCAGGGGCTCAGTGCCATACCCACCACACCTGTCTGCTCAGGGCATGCCCTCAGAGCAAGGGAGGAGGGAGTGGGTCTGGGGTCCTTCTTGGAGCTTCTCAGCCAGGTGGGAGGGGATGGGGTGAGCAGGCTGAGGGTGGTGAGCTGAAGTCTCTCG
Source organism: Myotis lucifugus (assembly GCF_000147115.1). Taxonomy (NCBI): domain Eukaryota; kingdom Metazoa; phylum Chordata; class Mammalia; order Chiroptera; family Vespertilionidae; genus Myotis; species Myotis lucifugus. Next base: position 837,812 of record NW_005871452.1, on the reverse strand, counting down.
TTGGGTGGCCATGGGTGTCCCTTTCGGTGGGTTGGCAGGTCCATGAGCACCTGGCTCTGTGTGGTTCTCGGCTGACTTAGGTTCCAGTGGAAGCACCTGCAAAGCCAGTGTGATACGGCGGCATTTTCTGCAGGCCAGGACCACCTGGTGAGCTTTCAGGAGTCCGTGATCAGTCTCAGGATGGGACATGGGTGGTCGAGGGAGGCGGGAGTGTTCATGCTTCCGAAGGGACCCCAGGGGGGAGATGAGTTTGGGAGCCCCATCCTGTCCCTCCAGCTGACTTTGGGATCTGAAGGCTTCCTGCCTATGTGGTGGAATGTCGCTCTGCATTTGTCTGCATTGGGGCCCAGGAAGGTGCCCCGTCCCTGAATACGTGCTGTTAGGAGGGCCCACCTCTGTGTCTACATCTCCCTGGGAGGTCACGACCACCCCTGCCCTGGGCTGGACCTAGAGAAGTCTCTGGAGGTGTGCGTGAGCCGAGGATACACCCAGGTAGAGGGGTGAGGCTGGGGGCTGTTCTGCCTCTGAGTCCCTGGGGCTTTGTCCCTGCTGGCTAGGGGGAGCAGTAAAGAGGAGACGCCTGCAGCACCTCTCCCCCAGACCCTGCAGCCCCTCAGCCTTCCCAGCAGACCTGGGGAGGCACTGTCTATGCCCTGGACCCAGTGTTCCCATCCACCCACTTGTGGTGTGGCCCCCCCCCCCCCCGCAGTGTCCCCATGTCCTCCCTGACCCCCAGTTCATCTACAGGTATTTGCTGAGCACCTGTCACTTGCCAGGTGTGGGTTCTCAGTGCCTGGCATGGGGTGCCCAGGTGCTTGCGTTCCTTCCGTGTAAGAGGCCATCCTGGCCCGCACTGTGTATCTGGGTGTCAGGCCTTGCCTCCCCCAAGCCCCAGTCTGTGTTTGTGAACTCAAATGGTAGAGTTCCAGCCCTCAGGAGGCATTAGACTGAGGGAGGTCTGCAGGGAAGGTCCCTGGGTAGCCCTCGGCACTGTTCCTGCTGCCCCCGGGGCAGACCCTCTGGCCCCCTGGTGACCTCCTGGCTCTGAGATGTGGCCTGATGGGGACCCAGTGGGGACTCACACAGTTTGTAGCCCTCCAGAAGGTTGTGTCTTATGTGGGAGCTTGGACACCCCTCCCACCCCCAGTGGTTTCCCTCCCAGAGGCTCCAGGAAGCTGCTCCTGCAGCCCCTGCTGGCCCGTCCCTATTTGCCCAGGAGACCCAGCCACCGCCTGTCGGGATGTGGGGTTCTCTCTGTGAGGTGGAGCGAGCACCTCTTCCAGCGCGGGCACTGTCAGGGCCTCTCACCTCACAGGGACAGATGCTCTGGAGTGACTCTGGCTGCTGCCCAGATGATTCTGTCTTGTCAGCAGCTCTCATTTAAAATGGGGAATAATTCCCTGATAAGAAGACGCAGGTTGTTGGGCTCCTGTGGGTGCCCCCTGGTGAGGGTCATCCTCATGTGCCTTCTAGTCCCTCCCCGCCCAGGGGCCCTGCAACCTCGCTGTATGGTCAGACTCTGTTCTAGACATCTGTGCTGATGGCTGTTCCCAGGTGGCTTTTGTATCTGGCTCCTCAGAGGCATGGAGTTGCCCATGTTGGTGGTTGATTTTCTGTGAGCACCGTGCCGAGTCACTAGCACCTCCCTCTGGGGGACCTCGGGGTTCCCATGTCTGGCGCTCAGGATCACAGCTACGTGAACACCCAGGCGTGAAGTTCTGAGCTCTCACCTTTTTTGGCAATTCCTGTGAGGTAGGCCCATCTCCCCATGTCCAGAATGGACACACAGACAGCCCCCCGGTTCCCTGGCAAAAAGGCCAGCCTCTTCTCTGCCACGTCAGTTACCCAGCACCTGGGGAGGGGTTGAGTGCCAGGAGGGAGAGAATCTCCATAAATCCGCGAAGCAGGCCTGGCCTAGCAGCACATTCCAGACTCCAGGCCCAGACCCCAAGGCTGGGAAGGGCCGGCTGGCGGGTGTGCCTGCACCTGGAACGGTTGTTTGCGACTCCCTGGGTGATTCTGAGGCTCAGGCAGCTGAGCAGTGGGGCTGTGGGTCCTGATCCTGGTTTTGCCTTTCAACCTCTTCTGCTTCTTTCCTGTCTTTGTGGTGGTTCCATTGGGAAAAGATGTGGAGTTGTTTGTTCTCAGAGTTCAGTTTCTTACTTGTGAAAGGAGATCCCTCCCAAGAGAGAAGCTAATAGGCTCCCGTTAGCACAGACTGTGAAGTGCATAGGCATGGGCTAGTGCCCACCCTCCACGGCCTCTCCCAGCTGTTCCATCTCCCTTGACCCCTCAGAGCTGGGAGGGTGCAGAGGGCCTGGTGGGAGCCTGGGGGCAGAGAGCTGAGCTGGCCCTGCTGAGCCACTTTGTTTCTGGGTGCCTCGGAACTTCCCATGGGGCCTTAGGGTGCCTCCCTGGGTGCCTCCCCGTTGATTGCGGTCGAGAGCCCCTCTCATGGTTGTCTGCTCAGGTGTCTGCAGGGCAAGCATGTCAAACTCAAAGGCTACCACGGGCCAAATAAACACCGTTTAAGTTTATGTGGCCACAAAAAAACAAAAGCTTCCATTTTCATAGAAACGTAGGTTTTTTCGATAGAGACATGCTGATTACAAAGGGCTGAAATAAATGAGTCATCGTTAACATAAAATAATAGAACATTTTACTAAAAATTAAAATTTTTTCTTGAACATTAGCTTACCAGACACTGAATAACTTCACAAATAAATAAGCGTAAAGCAAATAAAACTATTTTTCTGGTTCTCCAAACGCGAAATGTTTCCTGTTGCACACACCAAACAAGTCAGTCCAAGACTAATGACATGGCCATCGGCTGCTAAAATATTCGCTGCTAGTATTAGTGGAGAGAAATGGTGCGCCTGCGCGTAAGGCACGTAAGGGAAATGAATGCAACACAATTATAGTAACCAGTCATTAGCAAACGTTGTAGTTCGTTATTAATAATTATGTATAACAGGATATTGTAAAAATTAAGTTACAAAATTTTTATTAAACCATTTCTTACATACCATTATATTGTCTGGGCTGCAGAAACATTCGTTGTGGGCCACAGAGTTTGACATACTTGCTTTGGGGCTTCCCTTGGTTCTCTCCAGCTGCCAGCAAGGCTGTGTGGCTGGGTGCTGGGGCGCAGTGGCCCGGGGGACTGCAGCTTGTTTCTCGTCCCCCTTCCTGACGGGACCTTGCGTTCTTGTAGCAGGTTTTTGCTGAAGTGCGTTTATGGAAGTTGATCTTTCATCTGGTCTCTGGTGCCTCTGTCTCCTTAGTAAGGAGGGATTGGCTCCCTGGGGTATATCCAGCCTGGGGGCACGTTGGCTTTTGTCCAGGGGTAATGAATGATTCTGGCTCTGAATTTCCCTATTTTTGACTTACTGTAGGCCAGGGGTGGGGTACATGTGGCCCATGAAATCATTTGGTCTGACCCTGCCAAGGCATTAGGGGCGAGTTAATTAAATGTTTGACCAAATAGAACAGGCTAATGTTTAAGTTGATAATTCCGTATGGCCGCAAATGATGTTATAAATATCCAGATGGCCCCTGGCAGAAAGAAGGTTCCCTACCCCTGCGCAGCAGTCCCATCCACAGGTTTTGTGTGTTCACTCAGCGTTTTGTGTCATGAGGTGCTGTTGCCTGAATTTGCAGATTGTCGACGTTCGTTGCTGGTAGGGCTCTTGTGCACTCACCATGCTTCCCTCCCCAGGTTTGAGCTGTTGGCCTCTGTACCACTGTACGCATGCGTGTGGATGGCACGGGCTGGGCTGTCTGGTGAGTGGAGGATAGGCAATTTCCAGGGTGGTTGCACTAGCAGTGTGGGTATTCCTGGTTCTTACCATCCTCCCCACCCAAAGGGGCACTTTCTGTGTTAAATTTTAGCCTTTCTGATCTTGTCTTCCTTGTTGGTCTGGTGCTGATTTGCATTTCCCCATTTGGAGGCGCTTGTGAAGAGCCTTGACCAGTGTTTCTGTGGGGTGTCTGCCTTTTCCTTATTGACATGTCAGAGTTCTTTGTTTACTCTGGATATAGATATTGATTTTTTTTACAGAGAGGAAGGGAGAGACATAGAGAGTTAGAAACATCGATGAAAGAGAGACATCGATCAGCTGCCTCCTGCACACCTCCTACTGGGGATGTGCCCGAAACCAAGGTACATACCCTTGACCGGAATCGAACCTGGGACCCTTCGTCCGCAGGCTGACACTCTATCCACTGAGCCAAACCGGTTAGGGTGGCCTTGGCCTCTTGGAGCCTTGGTTTCTTTGTTCATAAAATGGGAATGTCATTTCTCCTGAAAACTTTGATATACTAGTAGGCATTAAGTGAAATAATATGTTTACAGAGAATTATGAGAGTAATAGCTATTATTGTTACTAATATTAATTTACTAGAGGCCTGGTGCACGAATTCATGCACGGGTGGGGTCCCTCGGCCTGGCCGGCAACCTGGGCTGATTGAGGGGGCCAGCCAGCCCCTTGATCGGGGCTGATAGGGGGTTGGCCGGCCATGGGAGGTTGGCTGTGGGAGCGCATTGACCACCAGGGGGCAGCTCCTGCATTGAGCGTCTGCCCCCTGGTGTCATAGAGACTGGTCGACCAGTCTTTTGGTTGCTTAGGCTGTTATATATATAGACTTTTAATGGGAGGAGATCTCACACCCATTAGGATGGCTAAAATCAGAAGACAGACAATATCAATGTTGGTGAGGATGTAGAGAAATCAAAATTCACACTTTGCTGGTGGAATGAAAAAATGGTGCAGCTGCTTTGGCAAATAGTCTGGCAGTTCCTCAAAGTGTTAAACATAGCCCTGACCGGTTTGGCTCAGTGGATAGAGCGTCAGCCTGCGGACTCAAGGGTCCCGGGTTCGATTCCAGTCAAGGGCATGTACCTTGGTTGCGGGCACATCCCCAGTGGGGGGTGTGCAGGAGGCAGCTGATCAATGTTTCTTTCTCATCGATGTTTCTAGCTCTCTATCCCTCTTCCTTCCTTTCTGTAAAAAAAATCAATAAAATATATATTTTTTAAAAGTGTTAAACATAGAGTTAACAAGTCCCATCTGTTTACTCCTATGTATATGCCCAAAGGAATTAAAAGCATGTGTTTACACAAAAACATATACATAAGTTACAACGGAAATATTCATAACTGCCCCAAAGTGGAAACCACCTGTATGTCCATTAACAGATGAATGAATAAATGCAGTGTGGTCCATTCATATAACAGGATAGTGTTTGGCAATAAGAGAAGTGCTGGTGTCGCTGGTGAAGGGGTTCTTGCCCCCTCAAGATAGAAATCAAGAGGAGATGAAACAGATTCAAAAGAAGAGGTTTACTGAAAACAAGGTAGAGGGAAGGAGAAAGGGAGCTTGGTGCATCAAGGGAGCAGTCACTAGTGAAGATTATGGAGCCCTGGCCCTGGCCCTGGCCCGATAGCTTGGTTAGTTAGAGCGTCGTCTCCAATACGCCAAGGTTGCAGGTTCCATCTATAGTCAGGGTACATACTAGAATCAACCAATGAATGCATAAATAAGCAGAACAGTACCTCTCTCTCTCCGCCCCTCCTCCCATTCCCCTTCCACTCTCTCTCTAAAACAAACAAACAAACAAATCAATAAATAAAAACTTAAAAGAAAATGGCTCCCTGAACTGCTGCTGGATCAGACTTATCCCGGCCTGGGTTCTTCACACAGGCACAGAACAGGGCTGGGCGCAGTGGGCGCAGGTGGGCGGGCAGCTCTTTGGGGAGTGAGTGCTTGAAAAGAAACTTGAAGCATATCCAGGAGAGGCTTAAGAAAATAACTGCAGGGCATTCCCATCATTTGAGAAAAGCTCAGCCTGTCTCACTGGTACACATGGGTGAACCTTGAAATCAAGTTCAGTGAGAGAAGCCATAGAAACAAAACACATTGGTGGTTCTTAGGATCTGTAGGAGGGGAGCTGGGGAGTGACTGGTAATGGCTCAGGTCTTTCTAGGGTGATGAAAACGTGCAATTGCATAGTGGTGATGGTTACACAAACTTACGAATTTACTAAAACCCACTGAATTGTACATATTAAAAGGGTGAATGTTAGCCCAGCCGCATGGCTCAGTAGTTGAGTGTTGACTTGTGAACCAGGAGGTCATGGTTCGATTGATTCTCGGTCAGGGCACAAGCCTGGGGTTGCGGGCTCGATCCCCAGTAGGGGGCATGCAGGAGGCAGCTGATCAATGATTCTTTCTCATCATTGATATTTCTATCTCTCTTCCTCTTCCTTCCTCTCTGAAGTCAATAAAAATATTTTTTAAAAGGATGAATGTTAGAGTATGTGAATTATATCTTTACGTTTTTTAGTGGAGATGAGGGGAGAGTCTTTTTGCTTGCTAAATGGACCCGATAAATTACTGTGACTGTGAAGTAGTCCCAGAGGATGCAGGCAGTTTTCTTCAGCCGTACAGCTGTGTGGCCCATGTCACGTGAGCTCCATGGAATGATTGGGTTCAGCCTTTCTTATTAGAGTATTTATCATTTTTTTTTACTAAGTCCCATGTTTCTAGTTAAAGTGATATTCAAGTGGTAATGATTTTGATGTTGAGATTATAAACGTAATTGCTGGTTTTTTTTATTATGTATTCCTAACCAAATTTAATTTGGGGGGGATTGGAGGTCTCTAAATGATCTCTTTGAAGTTGAAATCATCACCTGTAAACAATATGGAATTAATTTATCCTCTCTCTGGTCTCTATAAAGTGTGGTGGGAGATTTTCTTGCCTCAGCCTTTTAAGGGGAGTGACACCAGTGCTTGTCCATTGTTTATTAGTGCATTCTGTTCTTTGCTGTCATTTTAAATCTGTGTGGGTAGAGTGACGATAGCGATAAACGCTCTTTTTATGGCCTACGCTTTCTAACGCTTCAGTGGAGGGAGGAGTGCGCCAAGTCCCCATGAGTCCATCCCAGTACAGAGGGCATCTCACTGCTGTTCTGCCCATTGCTGTCGCGGCTCCCCTCTGCCCCTCGTGCATGGGGGACTAACTGTGCTCGGCCTAGCCTGACTCCTAGCCATTGCCTAATCAATACTGTTTAAGTTGAATTGAATGGGTGCCACTGGTTTTGTGCTCCTGGGGCACGATAATGATTCTCAAGATGGACATTGCTTCTGTTTGCTGAGGTCTCGCCTGCTCAGTCAGCATGGCGTTGAGGAGCCTTCCTTTGAAGGATTTGTGGAGCTCTTGTACCTGGTCCAGCTGGATTGAGCCTATGCTGACCAGGACATCCTTCCGCCCCTCCCCTCCTGTCTCCTGCTGGGAGGGGATGTGACAGGAGGCCGAGAAGCCCTGAGTCCCAGCCCTGGTCCTGCCACAGCCAGTGCCTGCCAGCCTGGGGTGTGGGAGGAAGCCGGGCCTGCTGGTCCTTGCTTAGTGACGGGTGCTGGATAACATCATTGCTGGGTTGAGAAAATATACTAGCTTGGTTGCTTTTTCTTTTTTCTTTTGTGTTGTGTCACTTTCCCTTTGGGAGGTGTGCGCCTCATTTCTTTGTTCAGTGTCTGCCTTTCTTTACCTTTACTGTGTATTTTTAGTGCAGCCCGCCCTCAGCACCTCTTTGGAGTGATTCCTCGGTTCTGATAATGCGATGTTTCTATTTTTTTATAGTTTCCTGTTGTGTTGTTCTGTCCGCCCTCTCTGATACAGACATTATTGAAGAGATCAATTTTCATGTGTTTAGGTGCTTGCCAATATCTTTTTAGCTTTTTATAGGGCAGTTTTAGATGTACAGAAACTTGTAAATACATATTTTTATTTTGTCTACTCTGGTGGGT